>NW_022145667.1:0-86424 GCF_002938485.1 Sitophilus oryzae | reverse complement strand
CTCACACTTTTTTGAGCCACCCTATAGAAGTTAAAATATTTTCCTGAAATACATCCTGGTACATACTTTAGGTCTGCACTTAAACAAAATTCTCAAGTTTTTATTCTAGGAGCTACAGATGACCGACGCACTATTGCCGGACCCTGTATAAAGGTATTTAAAGGCTATAATAAAAAAGTTTGTCAACACCTTGTACAGGGTGGTCAAAATTGATCTGTTTTAACAGAGAAAACCTATTTCCTGACTAGATAGAGCAAAACCGACATAGATGTCATGGACATGATTTCTGAGGAACGTTTAATGGCGTAAACCGCCTGTTGATATTTTCACTGCCAACTGAGATACGGGGTCTTTTTGAATTTTTTACCATTTGGAAAATTGTCCATTACTTTTGTATTTCGCCTATAATAAAATTCTGTAAAAACGTTCTTAAGGCTCTTTTTTAAGCACAATCCAGGGGCGCACTCAGTTTTTTTCTATACTTAGAAATAATAAAAAATATAATTTTTTAAATAGAAATCATAGTTGGCTATGAACTTAAAAAAATGCTGGCGTTTAACCCTTTCCAACGATATCAAGTTATGTGTATTTATTTCTAAGAATGAGAGAAATATTAGGTTTTTTATCTTTGTATCGAAGCGGGCCTTGATTTTGTGTTGACCTATTGCCTAATTATTTTTTATCACAATTTAATTTTCTATATTATTATTTATCTGCATAATTAAAAACTTTTGAAAAGGTAAATCAACATTCTATATTAGTATTACCAGTAACAATTAAAACGCCAGGGTTACAACTGAACTATTAAATGGAGAATTTAGAGAGAATTGGGTTGGAACAAGGTACCCATATCTTGGCCTGCGATTTAACTCCTTTCAACTTTTTTATGGGGGGAATTAAGAAACCTTAAATATAAGGGAAGAACCATTGGGACGAGAGAAGAATAATTGCTGAAGGCTACCATAGGCCAGCTTTTGGACTCATTACACCAGTCCGCCTAATCAATTGTTGTAACCCTGTGCTCAAAAGATGTTTATTGTGTATTCAACAATGAGGTGCTCAGTTTGAACATCTTTGATTTTTTTAGAACTATATTCGTCACGCAAAAAATACGTTTTTTTTAGTTTTGTTCTTTGTTTATTGTACCGATTTCAGTTGTAATTACTAATACTAATAATTACCATTACTACTAATAAACATTGGCGTAACTACAGGAGTGCCCGGGGGAGCCGGGCCACCCCCAGGTACTGCTGGGCACCCCCCAGAGAAATCCTGAATTATGACTCTTGGGTACGTATTAATTTTTATTTGCTTCTGATGCAGTAAAAATGATGTTTTCTAGTTTTGTTTAGTTAATATTATTTTGTTGTGTTCAAAAAATGTATTAATTTTTATTTTTTTAGAAAATTTGTAGGTATTTAAGTAATCTACGGGAACACAGTTTCATAACTAAGTCTATGAAATTTATTGATAGAGAAATTCATGTAAACGTTTTATTGAAAAAATGTGTTTTTTAAAATTATTTTTCATTTTTAAAAAACAAAAGCCCTAGGCCCCCCCTGGGCTCAACCCCAGACCCCCTCTATGCCCACCCCAGGATAAATTGCTAGTTACGCTAATGCTAATAGAATGTTAATTTACCTTTTCAAAAGTATTTAATTGTGCAGATAAATAATAATATAGAATATTAAATTGTGATAAAAAATAACTAGACAAATAGGTCAACACAAAATCAAAGCCCGCTTCGATACAAAGATAAAAAACCTAATATTTCTCTCATTCTTAGAAATAGATACCTATAACTTTATATCGTTGGAAAGGGTTAAATGCCAGCATTTTTTTAAGTTCATAGCCAACTATGATTTCTATTTAAAAAATTATATTTTTTATTATTTCTGACAAAAAGAGCAAGCATAGAAAAAAACTGAGTACGCCACTGGATTGTGCTTAAAAAAGTGCTTTAAGAACGTTTTTACAGAATTTTATTATTCCGCGAAATAAAAAAGTTATGGGCAATTTTCAAAATGGTAAAAAATTCCAAAAGACCCCGTATCTCTGTTTGCAGTGAAAATATCAAGAGGCGGTTTACGCCATAAAACGTATCTCCGAAATCGAGCCCATGACATCTATGTCGGTTTTGCTCTTTCAAGTCAGGAAATAGGTTTTCTCTGTTAAAACAGACCAATTTCGAGCACCCTGTACATTACTTTTCAGCATTAATTTTTGTGTTGATTTTCAAACCAGAGAAATAAACTTTACTAAACAAATTTATTGCTTCCTTAAATGCATACAGGGGTATCAGAAATTGCTGGTCTATTTTAAATATGTATTTTATATAAAAACTTCGTTATTTCAAATTCAACACTAAGTATTTTTTTCAGTAAGTCGAAGCAGATTTAAATGCTATTTCAAACTATGTTAGGGTAGGTACCTATCTGGCTTAGATGGGTCTATAGGTACCTATCTGGCTTAGATTTTGAATAAAAAGCGATTTTTCAATAAAATTGTAATCAAGATGGCTCGTGTCGCCATGGCAGTTTTCTAGTGACACTTAGTAGCTATTTTCAAAATCGACATTAGTTTATGGACTTTTGTTGGAAAGTTTAAATTTATAATAGGAAGTTATTTTTTATTTAATTTTACCTTCATTGTTGTTATTAGTAAGTATTTATTGTTTTATCAAGAAAAATGAAGCCGTATATCTGCCGACGCGACGGAAAGAATGGATATGTTACTAGTTATTTTACTTGTGAGGACAAATTGCTTGTTAGCCTAATAGTTTATGCTCAAAAATATCCAAATTAGAATTTTCTTTGACAGCGTTCCTTTAAAAACTACTTTTCTTACCTATTTCTCAGAGCTGATAGTATGGTATATGAAAAATCTATTAGGCAGAAACTTGTCGCTGGAAGTGGAGAAAACGAATTTGCCTTAATTGGTTCTTTTAAAGAAAATCCAATAATCTACAAGTCATCATAATATAAATCACTTCTTTATTTTTCTTGATAAAATAATAAATACTTATTAAACTAATGTAGGTATAGGTAAATTAAATAAAAGTAAACTGTTATAAATTTAATTAAAGTCCACAAACTAATGACGGTTTTGAAAATAACTACTAACTGTCACTAGCAAATTTCCGACACACGATTTTAAATAAAAAGCGCTTTTTATTCAAAATCTGAACCAGATAGGTATAGGAAACCCTAAATAGTTTGAAAGAGCATTTAAATCTGCTTCGGCATATTTAAAACAATACCTACATACATAGTGTTGCAAGTGCTAATTTGCAATATTAATGGTAGGTATACTTTTTTTAATCAACTAGATTAAATGTTTTATAAACATCTTCTAAAATTATAATTATGTACCTTTAAAAAAATTCGTTATAGCCAAAATAGCCCCAATTATGTTCCACTAGCAAAACTAGTGATTAAAACTATGCTCGCTACCGTAGTTGAACTCATTTAAAAGTGTTTTTAAGGCTCTCCTTCCCAATGGCGCTAGCCTAACATTGAAAGGGGTTGGCTGTCACAAAATGCTGCAAAAACCATGTGACCTTTCTTTACGAATCTTTTTTTATTTGTTTGTATACATCTTAAGACGTGCTTATAATTATATTTCCTTCCCCAAACTCAACTCAAACTGTTTCAAATTTACCCCTATAACGCCCTAAAAAAAGATGATTTTATAAGTAATTTTTTTTAGCATTAAATGTATTCAAATCGATTTTAAAACTAATTACGAGCATGTCCGGAAGCTTCCTTAATAAAGTGAAACAAAAATTATTTCAAAATATTAAAAAACATGGTCGCAATTTTGTGACGCCCGACCCGCTGCAAACCCAATTTTGATCATTTTTGTTGCCCGTAATGTGGCGCCCGTACGTGAATTTTGTTGACGCTTTTGAAGGCGGGTAAAGAAACCAGTACGTATTCGAATTATTTGAGGAATTATTTCTTTTATAACGCTTGTCTCTACAAATAATTTGAAATTTTTATTTTGTAATCAAATCACACGGCAAACAAAATTTGCGTTGCATCTATTGTGTGTGTATGGTCATTGATCATGTTGCAATGTAACTAAACATAAAACAGTAAATAATTAATAAGATGGTTTGACTACTGTGAATTAATGGAAGTCCACAGTAACTTGGACAGTGCGCGGCGCGACTTCAATAAGCAAAAATTACGGTAAAATCGTTATATCGCATTAAATAAAGAGATAGTACATGATACATGATACAGAGATTACATGATATAATAATTGTTACCACTTATTCTTACTTTGCTCTATTATTATGTAGTTTTTCTGCCTCTTTCACATTTTAATAATATTTTCCCATATTTGTTTAGGGTCATTTTTGTTAAAATATATTTTTCAAAAAAAACCTTTAAAATTTATGAACGATTTAAAAAAAATGTAGAAATATCCTATTTTTATACATGTCATTCGCTTAGGTAGTCTTTTATTTTTTATGTCAAGCAAATAAATCTGTCCAAAACTGCCACCCTGTGTGGTAGAGCATATTGTTTTGCTGGATGCACAGTCCGGCAATAGTGCGTCAGGCATCTGTAGCTTCTAGAATAAAAAAACTTTTTAAGCTTGCAAACCTAAAGTATGTACCAGGATGTATTTCAGGAAAATATTTAACTTCTATAGGGTGGCTCAAAAAGCGTGAGGGACTGATGATTTTTTTAAATGGAACACTCTGTATATTGTTGCATTTTTGGCTTCCTTTCTGATCACTTTACATAATCCTAAGATAAGATGTATATTTGGATAGTTTCAGAGATATTAATAAATAAATAAAATATATATATTTTTCAATAAGTTACAAAGTAAGTTGATAAAATATTGCATTTTCAAAATAATTACAAATAAAATGAAGGTACAGCTCTTATCATATTTTTATGCAATTGTCTCAAAAGTCTTAAAAATCGATTTTTAAGAAAAAAACTAGTTTTATAAAAAGTTCATTACTTTTGACTTTTGAGACACCCTGTTTAACATTTTTTTACATATTATGATGCTTCTAGGCTCATACATTTTTCGGAGACTAGTTAAGGTGTGACTTTGACCTGAATCTGCGAAAATATGATTTTTTATGTGGGTGAATATTGTAACACCCTGTATAAACCATTTCCTATGCACTAATAATTGTTATTTTTTTTCATATTTTGTATTGACTTTGTCATTTTAACACATATTGAATAATATCTACGAGCAAAATAATTTTTCCATAAAATATGGTCCACCGTTGGGATTTTTGGCGCCGTTGACCCTGGATTTATCAAGAGATTCGTAAGTGCAAGTAGTCGATGCGCCGCCTTCTGTTAGCTTAAAAGCTACCTCTTCGGATTCCCCGCAGGTGTTATAGTTTGTCTAGGGAAGGGCAGCCTTAACTGGAATAATAAATTATAATACAAGTTAGACCTTTTGCAGATATCAAAACATTTACTATTTTGTTTTTAGAATTTTCACAAATTATACTTCCTAACACTTTTAGAATAATTAAATAATAATTTTTTCGTATACTCGCTATTTAAAGCTCTGTATTTGTATATATCGATTGTTTATGATATTCTTCGATGGTGGCAGCACCGGCGGAGAATGCACCAAGCCTAGAGGGAGAAAAATACACGAAAGCAATCTTTAGGTATAATATAATAAAAACAGCTTGAAAAAAACAAAGCTATTCTCAGATACTGACTGCGCTACTTATACAGCGTATCTTATTATTACTACTACACAAATCGAATACGGTATTCTTCTGGCTATACAAGTGAGAAAAAACTCTAATATTTATACGCATTGTTATGGAATAATTATTTAATTTTCTTTGTAAATATTGTTCGGCTACGGGTAAATAGCTCAATTTGGCCAATGGCGAGGCCCGCTCATTGTTACGCGGCGTGTTTACCACGGCAAGAGCCCTCCATTGTGTGAATAAAATTCAACAAAACAACAATTTAATAAGTTACAGAAGAACACTTTATTTTCTAATGATTGCTAAATTTCATGCCTGTATTCTTCATTTATATAGCGGACAATAGGATCGTTCCTTCGACAAAGATTCATCTACCTGCGCTAATGATTGAGCCAGGTTGATCCATAGTATGTAGTATTTTATTACGTAATTTTACTACACGATTATATTTTTTCGAAATAGTATATTTTTCTTTTAATATAGGTTTGGTGCATTCTTCCGCCGGTGCTGCCACCATCGGAGAATATCAAACAACTAGTATATAAATACACGGGTTTAATAGCGAGTATACAAAAAAATTATTATATAATTATCCTAAAAGTGTTTATAATTTGTGAAAAATTCTAAAAAATAAAAAATAAAAAGCAAATATTTTGATATCTTCTTCCTGTCTAACTTGTATTATAATTCGATTATTTCAGCTAAAACCCTTTTAGATGAGTTCAACTCTTGGTTCAACTACGGTAGCGAGCATAGTTTTAATCACCGGTTTTGCTAGTGGGGTCATAATTGGGGCTATTTCGGCTATAACGAAATTTTTTAAAGGTACATAATTATAATTTTAGATGTTCATAAAACATTTAATCACTAGTCGATTTAAAAAGTATACCATTAATATTACAAATTATATTTTATCCTTAGTATGTGTATGTCTTTTTAATTTTTTGATTATGTAACGAACACTTTGTTTACTCACTTGTTTCGTCGAACTGCTTGAATCCATTTTTGCTTTTGATCAAATCGGTGTGAGAAACTATGAAGCTATAAAATGTTGTTTCGAGAGAATTGAATATCCGGGAAAGTTGAGTTATTGAATGTTATTGCACCCAACAACGCCCTAATTACGCTCTCCTTTACGCGTTTTAACATTTTTTTGACAATTTTATTAACATTTGATATTGTCACAACACAACCGGAACACAACGACGCGGACGCCTAGTTCGAATTCCTTTTCACTTATTTTTTACTATCCGAAACAGCGTTACATCATACAAACTTCGTACCTCAGTGTTTTATAGTCTCAATAACTGCACTAGCAAAAAACTAAAATACTTAAATATTATGACAAAACCACGATTTCAATATATTTTTAATGGGATCAACATGAATTGTAACCGGATCCGGACGTCGCGTCGGCGTGGAATACATACTAATAATTTCTGATTTCTGCCGTTTGCTGCTGTCGGAATTTGCTGGTTAACTGAAATGCACCAAGCTCATACTATAGATCTTGATTCATTATCGATTCAGGGATGGATCTATAGTAATGTATATTATTACATAATTACATATACTACGTTAGTAATTTCTATTTTTGGTGGGAATATAGTTAACTAATGAAATTAATTATGAAAAAATGATATTTCAATAAAATAGAAATTAAAGTAATGAATGAATGCTGAAAAAAATATTTACAACCCTAGTGACTACTATCCCACCAATAAACACTTTTCAAAAAAAAACTAGAAATAAAGACCCTAGAGATTCCTTTTGGCTTCTCTATTCATTCGAAATTTAATTTGATGCTGTTTTCGAGCTGCTGAAGTTAATTAGGATTTGAATAATGTTATTATAATGTGTCTAGAATTAAATTAGTTTTTTTGTATTTCTGCAGTAATGAGTAGGCAAACTTTGTTTTGTTTCTCATTTGATATATACAGTAGGCCAAAAGTATGGAAACTTTTTAATTTGCTGCTTATCTGAGAAATTAAAATATGAAATAAAACGACTTATATAATCGTGACCTACAAATAATTTCCTACAAAACCTAATACATTTAAATAAAAAATTACAGCTATCAAAAAATATATAAAAAATTATGAATATTCTCTTGGTCAAAAGTATGGAAACTTAAGAAGAATGTTTATTAAAATTCAAGATAATATAAAAATTACTAATATTTAGTGGAATATCCCTTTGAATTAATTACTTCTCTACATCTTCGTGGCATCGAATCGATCAATCTCGTACAATTTTTACTGGAAGTGGCCGCCCATTCAGTTTTTAGCACTTCTCATAATTCATTTTTATTTGAAATAGAATGGCTTCGAATTTTGCTATCTAAATGGTCCCATAAATTTTCTATGGGGTTAAGATCCGGAGTCTGTGAGGGCCAATCCATTAGTGGAACATTATGTTCATTTAACCAATTTTGAACAAACCGAGATTTGTGCTTGGGATCATTGTCTTGCTGGAACAACCATCTGAGTGGCATTTCTTCATCAGCATGAGGCAGCATATTATTCTCCAATATGTCTTTGTAGAAAAAACGGTCCATTATCCCATCAATTTTAACAAGAGGACCAACCCCTGAGCGAGAAAAACACCCCCATACCATTATACTCCCAACCCCATGTTTTACTGTGGGCATCTGGTACTTATGGCTGTACCGTGTACCTTTTGGTCTTCGGACATAACGTCTCCCGTCACTACCAAACAGTTGAAACTTGCTTTCGTCGCTAAACAGTACAGTATTCCATTTCTGATAAGACCAGGTGAGATGATCTTGAGCAAATTTAAAGCGGGCCATCCTATTTTTCTTTGGTATTAGTGGTTTCTTCACCGCAACTCTTCCAAAAAGTCCCATGTCATCCAACCTTCTTCTCACCGTGCGTGCAGACACCGATATTCCCCTTTCACCCATTTCTCGAGAAATGTCTGTGGATGTTTTTTTGGATCTCCCATTGATATTCTCTTCATTACTTTCATTGTCCTGTTGCACAACTTTCTTGGTTTTCCTGACTTAAAAGCTGTTGAAACCTTCCCTGTTTTATTAAATTTACGAATTATTTTCGAAACGGTGCCTTTTAAAATGTTTAAATTTTTACTTATTTGAATTTGTTTATAACCGCTCTTGTATAATTCAACTATTTTATTTTTAAATCCGTAGAGAAATATTTAGACTTGGGCATGATGTTTATATTTATCTGAAGCAAATCGTACCGTTTATCAGCTTAAACTAAATAATTTTAATGTATTTATTTATGGTTTCCATACTTTTGGCCACAAGAAATCTATTGTTCTCCTACAAAACTGCTAATCAGATTTTTTCGCTGTGTAATTTTTGGAATACTTTATTTATTGGATAAGCTGTCTGTTTTATATTCTGATAGTTTAAGCATAGCAATATGGATATTTTAAAAAGTAAAAGTTTCATACTTTTGGCCACCACTGTATGTAATTGGTTTATACTTTGATAGATTTGGACGCTTTAAGGTCTTTTGGTTATAAGTACAGGGTGTTCCTTATTAATAAACAAGTTCAGGTAAACGGTGGTAGATTCCGGACACAAAGGAATTATATTTTAACATAAACACATTTAATGTTAACGCCGTCAAAACGTTTACGTCGCCAGATTCATCTCTCCAAAAAAATCCTATATAGGTATTTCGCCACTGCAAGAAAATCTACAAAATAAAATAGTTATTTTTTGTAAACACTGCTGGGGGCGTTAATCCAACGGAAACTATTTGTCAGCAGTTAGGTTTACTGATAAACAAATTTGCCTAACGAACAAAAATATGCTCAACGCTTCGGAAAGTTTATCTTTCCGTCGTCGGAAGCAAAAAAATACAAAGAATAAAGAAAAAAAAACTATTTAATATATTTAAATGCAACTATTCGAGAACACTTTAGTTTTTTTTTAAAGATACGTCTACAGAAACCGTGAACGTTCTGTTGAAATGACATTTAATCAAGTTAAACTTCAATTAACAATTACTACCTGATAACAATTACTTAATAAGGTAAAACCAAAAAGCCTCAGACTTTCTGTATGATTATTTTTAATTTGTCTTTAATTTTTACGTATGTTATGTTCTTCAAAATCAAAGAAGCGATTGCCATACATTACTAACATCTACAGATGCATGGGTAATACATTTATTTTTATTAGATTGTATTAAAGAGCCTCTTCCATTTTTCCAGAGATTAGAGGCTATCGCTTCTTTCATTATAATTTTGGCGTTGTTAAAATTTATTCTGTGCCCTGTGTCCCATGAATGCTGACAAGTCTTAGATTTTTGAAAATCTACCTTTCTTAAATAGTCTGAATTTTCTTTAATTCGAACATTTGAGGGTCTAGATCTTTGTACATTACATTTTTTGTTTGTTGTTCAGTTTTCATTGGTTTAATGTGTGATAAAATGGATCTAAGTGTATTTTGTGTTTTGGAAAGACGTTATACATTTTTAAAAATCATAAAAAATATAGTCTGTAGTCTAAGATTTCGTAGATTTTCTTCTACTGGACGAAAAACCGAGAAGTATTTTCAAGAAACACTTACATCAGCTTCAAAATTAATTTAATAAAAAATTAGACAAAATCACTATAATTAATTTTATAGGAAAATGTTCAATGAGCACAATAAAGGATGTAATCAATTATTACTCTACGCCTTGCAAAAATTCTATTACTATAGGCATTTATTTAGCGTAACCAAGGCCACACGTCATTTAAAATTTTTACACATTAATCTAAAATAAATAGTTTTTTAAATTATGTAATTTCGCACAAATAGTAAAAAAATTATTATAAATGCCTAAGTCGGTGATTTTAATTAGACGTTAATTAATGAGTTGAAAGGGGAAAAAATAACCGAAACGTCTACTTTATAAATTTATAATATAATTAACAAATTAATTTAAATTGATTAAATTTATAGGTTGTTCGACATTGCGTGATTGCAATTAATGGAGGATTAATTGCATTTTAACTCTAATTGTCAATTAGAGACTTTTAAAGTGATTTGTGCAATGTGAGGAAAAGTTATAGCGTTATTTTAAGGAAAAATAGTTTTAGCCTATTTTTTAATCCATAAATTTAACCCTATTGTTACATTTTTTTATACAATTATACTATCTGCTGAGAGCATACATAGAATAGAATACACAGAATTATGTAAGACACTAAGAAAGATGATTGCAGAAGAGATCAAAACTACAATGAAAAACTTGTACAAACTGCGACCAAACACAGAAGCTATAAGAAAGAACGCTAAGAAATCCCTGATGATCGAAAAGAAACAGCTAATCGCATTAACATATAACAACATCAGAATAACAGACAAAAATGAAACAAATTGTCAATAGTCCTGAAAAACTACAAGCCCAAATTAACGAACTAAATACAGCCAGCAATAAAGTAGGACTCAAAATGAATTTAGCAAAAACTAAAAGTAATGTACAATGAACTAAAAAAAATCCTTTATGGGTATTTCGACACTGCACTGCAAGAAAATCTACAAAATAAAATAGTTATTTTTTGTAAACACTTCTGGCGTTAAACCTAAACGGACACTGCTTGTCAGAAGTTATGTTTACAGTTATACAAATTTGCCTACCAAAGAAAAAAATGCTTAACGTTTCGGAAAGTTTATATTTTTCCGTCGTCGGAAGCAAAAAAAAATACAAAGAATAAAGTAAAAAACTATTTAAAATATTTAAATTCAACTATTCGAAAACACTTGACTTTTTTTAAACAGATACGTCTACAATAAACCGTTGACGTTCTGTTAAAATGACATTATATATCAAGTTAAACTTCAAAATTAACAATTACTACCTGATAACAATTACTTAATAAGGTAAATGCAAAAAGCCCCAAACTTTCTGTATGATTATTTTTTTAAATTTTACGTAGGTATGTTATGTTTATTTATGTTATGTTCTTTTTAAAATCAAAGAAGTTGATTGCCATACATTACTAACATCTACAGATGCATGAGCAATACATTTATTTTTATTAGATTATATTAAAAAAGCCTCTTTTATTTTTCTTTTAGAAACTATCGCAACATTAAAAAATAATACATTTTTTTAATACCTTTTTTATACAATTTTATACTATCTGTCTGGAATAACCAAGAAAGACCGTAAAAGAATAGAATGGATACGATAAAAGATCCAGGTAATAGATGTCATGATAGATTACGAAAAAGTTTTCGATAGGGTTCAACATAAACTTATGCAGCTTCTCAGGAGATTGGATTTAGACCAGAAAGACATCCGATGTTACAGTAAGGCAGGGGTGTATACTATCGCCGTTCTTGTTCAATATATACTCAGAGACCATCTTTCAGGAGTCGCTAGAGGACAAGGAGATTGGAATTAAAGTCAACGGAGTCTGGATAAATAACATACGATATGCCGATGACACATTTCTGGTTGCGGATAATATGGATGATTTACAACAGTTGGTTAGTATGGTAGGAGAATGTAGTCAAAGAATGGGACTTGCCATTAACACAAAGAAAACAAAATGCATGGTTGTCACGAGAGAGGTAGATGAGTTTAGAGACGTCAGCTTAACATACGAAGGAAAATTCATAGAACGAGTCGAAAGATTCAAGTACCTGGGAGCTTGGCTTCACGAGGACTGGTCATCTGACAGGAACATTAAGTGCAGAGTCGAGCAAGCCCGGGGCGCATTCCTGAAATTTAAAAAAGTCCACCTGTAGCGATTTCGACCTTGAGCTTCGGTTGAGATTTGTGGAATGCTACGTCTGGTCGGTACTCCTCTATGGCGTGGAGAGTTGGACACTAAAAGCAAGTGCCATAAACAGACTGAAAGCTTTCGAAATACCGCAGAATCCTCAAAATACCATGACGGCCAAGATAAGAAACGAGGATGTACTAAGACGTATTAATAGAGAACGTGAACTCTTCAACACTATAAAAAAAGAAACACTGCAACCATAAATACCAATTTCTCCAGTTGATTATCGAGGGCAAGATCGAGGGCAGAAGAGATTTGGGACGGAAAAAAAAATGTCGTGGGTGCGGAACATAAGACAGTGGACAGGCATTAGTAACATACAGACGTTGATCCACACACAACGAATATAGGGAAGTCATGGAAAGTGTGCTCGCAAACATCCATTAATGGATAAGCAGAGAAAGAAGAAGAATAGATGTAATCCATAGAATCAAATCCTTCAAGTGGCAATGGGCAGGACACCTGGCAAGAAGGATGGACAACAGATGAACCACAAAAATTACAGCATGATTCCTACGAGGAATTAAGAGACCTAGAAGAAGACCAAACCTGAGATGGGACCATGATGTTAGGAAATTAGCAGGGATAACTTGAGCCCGCATAGCCAACAATAGACAACAATGCCAATTACAAAGAGATCTAACATCTAAATATGTGAGGGAGGCTACACCATAATTGGGCATGGTTAAATAAGCTGAAAATGATGATGATGACGTTGATGATGACATAAATAGTATTTATACTCATTAATCTTTTTATTCAAAGAGTTTACCCAACGTAAATACATATTTCTCTGTTAAAAATAAACAAATCGTTCCAATATCTTGTTCATATTTATACAAAGCTAACAAATGATTTATTTTATTCCATCTAACGATGATAATGCGGATACAGATAATTATCCCGTTTCAATTAAGTCCATTTCTTTGATTCTTGCGATATTTAATTAATAAATTATAAAAGAATAATTTGTTTATGCAATGGCATTTAATTGAACGAGCAGCTGTGAGAATTGTTATAACTGTTAGTTTAATTATTTTAATATAAAATGGAATTTGCAATTTCGTCGTGGTTATTTACTAACTAGGTGAATTGTTTTAGATTTGTCTTGTTAATCGAAATTAATCAGTTAGCTGAAGAATTTGAAAAACGTTCTAATTTATTTGAGTTATTTTATTGTAAAACACTTATAAAACAGTAATATAGTTGTATATTTGTAAAACTGAATTAAATATTTAAACTTGGATTAATTTAATTGATTGATGCCCACTTCACACCGTTTGTATAAACTTTGTTTAAAAAGGCTAAACAGTGATTAACTATACATATTTTATTATAGTTAATCACTGTTTAGCCTTTTAAACAAAGTTTATACAAACGGTAAGTGGGCATGAATATTTTTCTTGATTGACACATGCAATTTTATCATACTTCAACTTCCAATATAGTTTCTCGTTTAGATTACTACTTATTTTTATTTTCAATTTATAGGTCACTTAAAAACAACTTTTGTTGCACGTCATCAATGACACCATGCGTCGTCTTATATGGAGTTTGCTGGTGGTCGTATTATGATGTACAACCAAAGTTATTTTAATCCCCCATATGTCAATAATTTGAGATAACAGGCCTGATTTAGTATACAAGGTGTTTCAAAAAACATGTACCATCTCTTGTGGGGAGATTCCTCAGGTAAAAATAGGATTTATTTTCCATATTAACATACGTCCGATTCTGCTTTGTTTCTTAGCTACAGGGTGTTAATTTTAATAAATTACGATTTTCTTCCAAGCACCTACTTTTAGCGTTTCGAATGAAATTTTGAGGGGAAAAGTTACTATAAATGCGAGATATTTTAAAGCTAAAAAAGTCTCGACATTTCACAATTTCTATTTTAAGGAAACTGCAGGTCGCATAACACTCGATGGAACGAAGAACGAAATATGCTGGGAATAATCAAGAAAAACCGTAAAAAATAGAGTGGATACAACAAAAGATCATATCATCCACAGAATCAAATCCCTCAAGTGGCAATGGGCAGGGCCCTTGGCAAAAACATCTATCAGAGAGGCTAGTCATTGACGGACTGGCCATACATAACCAGGGTTGGGTTGGGTTGGTTGGGCGATTGCCAGCCGGGCCGCAGCCTTTAAGATCTAGGTATATGTCTTAGGTCGTCGTCTTAAGATCTACATGTATAATAGTTCATTACTTATTTTTAAATAGAAATGAAACAGAAAAAAGTAACGGTAACATTCAGGGCCCGAATTCTGTAACTTAGAAAACCCTAAGCGCTTTTAGACACTCAGCGTATCTGACGTTAATTTTCACGGGTATTATCATCTGACACGCTTAGCGTCTTTACTGATTGCGCTAAGCGATTCGAAAACGGTTATTAAAAGTTTAAAGGGTCGTTTTGCTTGTCGAACTGTCAGTGAAAATAGAAAAAATTGTAATTTTGTACTTTATCTTACTCTTTAGAGAAAATTACTTCTTCTTCTATACATACCTCCATAAATAATTGATAACTTCGACTTGGAAGCTATAAAACATCGAAAATGCTGAGAAGCGCCTTCAACATTTCCCTCATATAATAAGAATAATGACATATCCATAGAATAATAGATTGACATCATGTTGACATAACTCAACAATAGGTTATGAAATTCACGTAACATTGACATTTTTCATTGTTTAATTCCTAATTCACATTTGACTATTAGATACCTGAACAATTGCGATGCTGTCAATATGTGCTCAACGCGTATCCAGAAAACGATTCGCACGGCAACGAGAATACCAAAATCGACTGCTTGGTGTTCCGCTTATCGAATACGCTTACCCCTCGCTTACCTCTCGCTTACCCCTTTGAAAGCGTAACGTTTTCATGTCAAAGTTACAGAATTCGGGCCCTGATCCCGAAAACTCTTTTTTGGTTAACAATATTTTCATTTGCATTGTATTTTAGTTTGCATTTTATTACGAGTAGTTCCCTGAGTTCAAACACAAACAACAAATAGGGAAAAATTGTGCAAAAATTAAGGCGAAAAAATCATCTCAGATATCAATTGTACCAAAGTTTATAGCACGAATGGTTGTCGTCTAAGCGCACTGATTAGGTGTTCTGGTGTTTTCCAAAGGTGTTTTTTCTTAGGGTGTATTCCGTTGCTTACCTTGGTTATGGTTTTATGTTCCGTTTCTATCGGTTTCATGAAAGTTTTATTATTACGGAACACGGTTCCTGAAAAATTCGGTTATAACCTTTGAATAATTATTCAAAGGTTATAACATGGTTATAACTATCACCAAACCAACCAGCGCGAGAAAGCTGGTTTTTCTGGTTTTGTTTGTCAATCAATGTCATTTATGTCACAGAAATCAAGTAAATATTGGAAGTTCCAGTGAAAACCTCATTGAATTTCTAAAATTTGTATTAGTATTTACATCCAAAAGCAATGAAGGTAGGCAGTAAAGGTAAATAAATTTCATTAACTAAATAAAATGACTTTTTATGACCATTTAAACTTATCATGCAGCCATTATTTCTTTTAAGGAACTTTAAAAAGTCAGGAACTTTTAAAGAAAACATGAATAATAAGACAACAAGTAATCGTGAATGTTTTGTAAGCTATAAAAATATAAATATTGATTAGATTTGTTTATTTATTATTAATCTGTTTTAATATTGGACCTACAAATCTTCACTTGAGCTGTCTAACGAGTTTAACAGTTTATTAATAAAGTACTTTTCAATATTAAACTCCATTGAAAAGAAGAAGCAAACGTAAAAGCAGAGGTACATTAAAAATGCATAAAAGATAAATTCTATAACAGAGGTATTGAAATTTAGAAAACGTCAACATTTGACATTTCTAGTATTTTACCAAACCGTTCCTGAGGTGTTCATGGACGAGACAGTGTCCTGCTAAAAAACCCGTGACAATCCGAAGATTGTTCTTACTTAAATCAAGGAAAATTTTCGATTTTTCCCGTTCATAAATCTTGCAAAATTTCTTCGACTCTCTTACACCGTTGCAGGAGTCCCATTCAATATGCTATTTCGTGTATTTGATTGGATAATAATGTGTAATTCGTGGTACTACCACCAATAGCGCCACGTAAAACAGTTTTCTCATTGTTCTCGTCTCGAGACAATAATTAAATTAGAATTCTGGCGGAGCTATTAAATGTTTTGGCCGTACAAAAGGAACCGCGTATAAATTTGAAACAATATGTTAGTTTGTATTTAATAGAGAGCCGCGCGGGCCCCTCGCAGCGGGGCTCCATTGAGCTAATTTCGGACGCCGCGGGGTACTTTTTGCTGAGGCCCGCCTCCGTCGTTAAATGTGAGCCCGGTATAATCGCGCATTTGTCATGTTTACACTAAGGACCATCGGGATATTTAGGGCTCCGACGTGATTAAATTTAATTAATAACGTCTAGGAACGAGATGAGAGTGGAGTTTTTTAGTTGGCCCTTTTTTTCCTTTTATAAATTCGAAATCATTTTTTTTTCCTCGCGGATGGTTGAAGATGGGAAAATATATTGGACGTGAATGTGATTGGATTTTAAGAATATTAATTGAAATATATTACTAGATCTCCTTCATTTATTGTATTAATTGACTCTTATGCCGTGTGGTGATGGGAATAACACGGGACATAGGAAATCCCATGTAAATTTTGAAAAGATCAAATATTATCTCCCCAGATGATTTTATGCAAAAACTGTATTAGACTTTTTTGAAGAGGCGTTTTATTTGGAATAGGCATTTAAAAAGTATTTGCAAAAATTTATTTTCAAATTATTAAAAATTGATAATACGGCCCAGAGAAAGCTACAAATAAGGCTGTATTCCGTTGCAAAACCAGGCGAACCAGACCGGTAAACTACGGTAAAGAGTGGTTCCTGAAAAACATCGGTTTGATACGGAACGGTTTGGTAAAATACTGGAAACGTCAAATGTTGACGTTTTCTAAATTTCAATACCTCTATTATAAAATTTATCTTTTATGCATTTTTAATGTACCTATTCTCTGCTTTTACGTTTGCTTCTTCTTTTCAATGGAGTTTAATATTGAAAAGTACTTTATTAATAAACTGTTAAACTCGTTAGACAGCTCAAATGAAGATTTGCAGGTCCAATATTAAAACAGATCAATAATAAATAAACAAATCTAATCAATATTTATATTTTTATAGCTTACAAAACATTCACGATTACTTGTTGTCTTGTTTTTCATGTTTTCTTTAAATGTTCCTGACTTTAAGAAACAATGGCTGCATGATAAGTTTAAATGATCCTAAAAATCATTCTATTTAGTTAATGAAATTCATTTACCTTTACTGCCCACCTTCATTGCTTTTGGATGTAAATACAAAATATTATTACAAATTTTAGAAATTAAATGAGAATTTCACTCGAACTTCCAATATTTGCCTGATTTCTGTCACATAAATGACATTGATTGATAAACAAAACCAGAAAAACCAGCCTACTCGCGCTGGTTAGTTTGGTAACAGTTATAACCGAATTTTTCAGGAACCGTGTTCCGTAATAAGAAAACTTTCAGGAAACCGATAGAAACGGAACATAAAACCATAACCAAGGTAAGCAACGGAATGCACACTAAAATACCAACAAAAATATGATTTTGTCATTGTCAATTTCGTTTGTTATATTTTGTTTACAAGAATTTATGTTGTATGGAAAGGATGGTTAATTTTTTTCTAAATTGAAATGATCAGTTACAAAAGATTTGGGAGACTGAGCTGCAAACATATCTAACACCGCGGGAATACTATTTCCAGCAAAATGCCGTTTAACCATCGTAACTTTTTCAGATGTTGTTCAAATCCCAATTATTTTGTACAAAATACTCTATTTGGTACCTTTAAATTCTTGTCAAGAAAATGTGACATCAAATATAACAATGACAAAATAACATTTTTGCTGGTATTTTAACTGTATCTTAAACGAAATTCTAGACAAAAGTACAACTTTAATGTCTCTTCAAAAAAGTATAATACAACGTTTGCATAAACTTATCTGGGGAGATAATATTTGACCATTTCAAAATTTACATGGGATTTCCTATGTCCCGTGTCCCGATGCACCACACGGTATAATTTTATAGCTTAAGTGCTGGCTGAATGCTGTAAAGGCAAGTGGCCATATTTCAGAGGAAGAAGAAGAATAAGTTTATAAAATATTTACTATAACCAATGACTAAAGAATACAAGGACCAATAACATCCAAGACCAAATTGTTACCATACATCCAAACAGTGCCGTGCCACATATTTTTCTTAATTTATCTGCTTGAAGAGATGTTTATATTTTTGATAAATGTTTTGACTACGCCTATGGTGTATGACGCTTATTTAGGTGGTATCATTGTCGCTGTTAACTGAGTTTACAATTCTTCTCCATTGAGTTCTATTGTGAACTGCTTCTTCCTAATGATTCTGCATGTTAATCCCCTTTAAGTTTTCGTGGAAAATGTCCTTGTACCTTTTGAGTTGTCCACCCGGCCTCCTTTTACCGTCTACAAGCTCACCGTAAAGCAGAGATGTTGGTATGCGGTTTTCTTGCATTATGCATACGTGACCAGCCCATCTTAAGCGGGATTTTGTAACCATGACTTCAATACTTTCGCAGTTAACTCTTTCAAGGACCGATACGTTTGAGACATGATGGAACCACCGGATTCTTAAGAGTTGTCTAATGTGTCTCTGTTGCAACTTGTTTAATGCCTTCATGTGTCAGCGATACGGGAACCAGGTTTCGCTCCCATATAACATGGTGGGGATTATGATTGCTCGGTACACTGCCATTTTCGTTTTTGTACTCAAGTCATGATTGTAGAAAACCCTGTCTTTTCATTTCCAGAATGCTCTTGAGGCGCTGCTAATCCTGTGCTAAATTTCAGAGTCGATATTGGCCTTTTCCGAAATCAAACTGCCGAGGTAATTAAATTCCGCTACATATTCCAATAGTTCCTCTCCGATTTTTACAGGATTGTTATGATCTTCCGGGGGAGTGCACATGATTTTGGTTTTGTCGATGTTTAGCTTAAAAGATCGCGCACACTATACCTACACGGACCGGCACGGACCAGACCAGTAAAATCTACCGGTGAAGGTGACCGTGTTATTTAATAGAGTAGAGCACACTAGACCAGTACCAGCACGTACCGCCACAAGCCACGACCGTCAAAACAGGTCGTGTCGGTCAGGGACAAATATGACCGGCAATATTTATGCCTGGTCGTGCTGTCCGACCTAATGTGCGCACCGGCGAACCAGCACACCTCCACAAACATGCAAATATTGAAGGGTTTGTCAGTATTTCGAGTACGCTAGCTGGCTCAAGTTGCATGATGTAGGTTAGATTTCGTTTATTTTTGTTCGAACCTTTAAATCGTTTTAAATATGAATGAAAAAAAGCTTATTTTACTGGTACAAAAGTATTCAGAGCTGTGCGATACGAGCCAAGCATTTTATATATAGAGACCAAGAAAGAAAAGATGCAATATGGGAGTCGATAGCAAAAAAAAATAATCAAATTTGATTTGTGACATTCGAAAATATTGGAAAAACTTTTCTTCGAATCTTTTTAATTCAGGAAACAAATGATGAAATTCGTCATATTGCTTTCTCTTTTGATTTATAGGGTGAACCCAAAATCTTCTTTTTTTCTTAGCTTCCTTCTCTTCCTCGTCTTCTTCACACAACATGGCTAAAATAATAATTTCTTCCTCTGAACTACTCATTTTGAATACTTTTATGTTGCACGCTCTAGTAGTTGAGCCTTGACAACTGTACTTTTTTCGAAACTCTCGCTTATGTTGCTGGTCTGTGGCGGTAAAGTGTGCGATGTCATGCAGGATGCAGGTTTGTGCTGTGCTGGTCCGTACTGGTCCGTGTAGGTATAGTGTGCGCGATCTTTAAGTCCCAAAGCCTCGTATGCCCAGGTATGTGTGTTCAACATTTCTTGTAATTGTTGTAACGTGTTTGCAACTAGAGCGCAGTCATCAGCGTATTGAAGTTCTGTGATGAATTTTGTACGTGTTTTTGCCCTCAGTCTTTACCCATGGAAGTGGGTAAAAACTTAATATTATATTATCATGGTATATCTTAATATTATCATGGTAACTCTCTGATATTATCATGATAACGGCACCAAAAGGGATGCAAATACAGAAAAAATCCTTTAGCCCATGTTCGTGCTGCCCATGTTTAATCCTTAAACCCATGTTCTTACCTAACCTAATTAGGTTGTGATTTGGTTTTTTAAATAAATCAAATTTTTTAATTTTCAAACTTGAATAACTCGGTGGTTTTGGACTTATTTGAAAAACGACAAAGAGAAAATATGTTTCTTTTATGGATATCTCGATACCTACCAGCCCTGAAAATATTTGCACTTATTTAAGACTCTCCCTGTATACTGGCGATGTAATAAAGCTGTTGTACGTCATCTCTAACTAAGATAAAAAGAAAATGTGTTTCTTTCATCGAGACCATATTTGACATCGAGAAATATTTGCTCTTATTTAAGACTCACCCTGTACAGACTTAATTAAAATCACCCTGTATATATAAAAGTACATCCTGGTGTGTTTAGCAGATTATAAATATGTAAATTCAAATTAAATATAAAGTACTTTCAAGTTTCAGATTATAGAACCACAACATGGTAATTTGGCAAATAATTGGCAAAGCTGAAAAATCACTGTGCGTAAGCATATTAAAATGTATGAACAATTTTCACACTTTTTTATCGATAAATTATATACCGGGAGTATAGCAGCGTTTAATTTTGCTATGAATAAATATTAAAATGTGTGAAATAATCGACTAATCTTCAGTTACTTTATTAAATGCAATTTCTGCTACTTTTTTAGATGGTTAGGTGTAATATGTTAAAAACTTAGTTAGAGATGACGTACAACAGCTTTATTACATCGCCAGTATACAGGGAGAGTCTTAAATAAGTGCAAATATTTTCAGGGCTGGTAGGTATCGAGATATCCATAAAAGAAACATATTTTCTCTTTGTCGTTTTTCAAATAAGTCCAAAATAACCGAGTTATTCAAGTTTGGAAATTAAAAAAAATGATTTATTTTTTAAAAATTTGAGAGTGATAGCACCGGATTTTTGTTCTGTATAATTTGCAATTTGCATCCCTTTTAGTGTCGTAACTATGATAATGTCAGAGGTTAAGAAATTTTACCGTGGAAAAATTTGCCGTATACAGGGAGTTCTAAAAACCTTTCTAAAATATAGGTACAGGAAAATTTTAAAAAATGCATGATTTTTTTCAACATCTTTTTTTGAAAAAAAAAACTTATAGGCGTAATCCTGGATACTGAAGGCTTCTTCTTCTTTTCTTTTCACAGACACAAAATAAAGTAAACAAGGATGACTACACTGGAAGATATCACTCTGGGTGATATCACAGTTTAATCACACATCACAGTTTTATCGCAGTTGTGGTAATATCCTGTGACTTTGGTTAGGTCATCAAAAGTGATATGAGCGTAAACCCCACTATAGGTTAAAGATCTAAGAAAAAATGTCTCAAAAGACAGGAGCAAATGAATAATGACAAACAATATTTTATGGATGCAAAAAACTATATCACATTTATTTTCGTAGTAATCTCTTCATAAAATTATACAGAATTTCAGAAACCATTACAATACATTATCACATATTTATAAAGTTTAAATTATGCCATGCTTTGTTACCAGTTGCTTTGTAGTCAAAATTAAATACGATTGATTCATTGTGCGCAGTACAGCTTTAGGTGTTCTTCGGTACAAGATCTACTGCAACACTCGTCAACAATGCCTCTTTTTCTAACTTCTCGATTGATGGTTGACACGAGTGAATTGAAATTGGGACCGTATGATTCCATATCGTCCGATAGTGGATTGAAATGGTTTAAATAATCTTCGTACTTGTTGAATTTTAGAGGTATTCGCTTTGCTAGGAAGTTGTTGTCTGTAAGAAACAAGTACCTATGAAACTTTATATAACAAAATTTACTCATCAAAATTGTTAGAGAACTTTTTGAACTGGAACTTCTTTAGGCGCGTTGGGGGTAAAAATTCAAAGCCGTAATGCTCGGGCTGGCAAGAGGAAAAGTGATAGCGGCAGTGTTGCCACAGCTACTTGACAGCTAAACTTAATACTGTACCAACCTTGATGTGGTCATGCATATTTTCATCGATAGGTTTGTAGCTTCTGAATAACGGTCTAGGTAAAGCATCTAGCTCATTTGCCAGCTCAGAATTAGAATTTAGGAGTTAGTAACTCGCATTTTTATTGGAGGACACTGTCATATTTATTTCAGACCAAAAATCAACGCGAATACCTATTCGTATAATTTAATGAAATTACTGTAAATCACTATAAATAATGAATTATTTGTAACTGATTTAATTTCTGTATTATTAACCCAGTAAATGATGGAGATAAACAATTGTGAGTGATTAAAATTTTATTTTAAGATGAAACTTGAAACAATTCTGAGAATTCGAATACTGAATAATTGAATAATGACAAGACAAGTGATATCTGTCTAAAAATGACAGCGATTTAGGGTGTATTCCGTTGCTTACCTTGGTTATGGTTTTATATTCCATTTCTATAGGATTCCTGAAAGTTTTCTTATTACGGAACACGGTTCCTGAAAAATTCGGTTACAACTGTCACCAAACTAACCAGCGCGAGAAAGCTGGTTTTTCTGGTTTTGTTTGTCAATCAATGTCATTTATGTGACAGAAATCAAGCAAATATTGGAAGTTCGAGTGAAATTCTCATTTAATTTCTAAAATTTGTAATAATATTTTGTATTTACATCCAAAAGCAATGGAGGTAGGCAGTAAAGGTAAATAAATTTCATTAACTAAATAGAATTACTTTTAGGACCATTTAAACTTATCATGCAGCCGTTGTTTCTTAAAGTCAGGAACATTTCAAGAGAACATGAAAAACAGGACAAGTAATCGTAAATGTTTTGTAAGCTATAAAAATATAAATATTGATTAGATTTGTTTATTTATTATTGATCTATTTTAATATTGGACCTGCAAATCTTCACTTGAGCTGTCTAACGAGTTTAACAGTTTATTAATAAAGTACTTTTTAATATTAAACTCAATTGAAAAGAAGAAGCAAACGTAAAAGCATAGAATAGGTACATTAAAAATGCATAAAAGGTAAATTTTAAAATAAAGGTATTGAAATTTAGAAAACGTCAACATTTGACGTTTCCAGTATTTTACCCAAACCATATGACCCAAACCGTTCCGTATCAAACCCATGTTTTTCAGGAACCGCTCTTTGCCATAGTTTACCGGTCTGGTTCGCCTGGTTTTGCAACGGAATACAACCTTAGAGTAATAATTTGGTTATGTAAAATTTAGAGTGGCAATTTTGATTATGCAAAAGAAATACCTAAATATTCTATGGGTTTACTGGTTACCTAACGATGAACATTAATTTAAAAATAAATCCCCAACATGAATAATGAACCAAAAATTTAAACAAAAACAGACCACAGACCACACAAAACAAATTGTTGGTTAGTAACAGTTAGTAGTCAGAAATATAGATAGTAGAGAATTATCGTTTTTTAATAAAAATTAAAAAATCATTATAAAATTATAAAGCTAGAATAGTATACGGTTTTATATTAACTCTAATTTTTTTGAAGTTTATAAAAAAAGCATTCATAAAAAAATATTTGTTCTTCAAATCCTTCAATTTAATAGTTGTTAGTAAGAAGTTTCACTTAAATATGCGCACAATTTTTTAATACAGGTAGCTGTTATTTTTTAACTACTCCAAGATATTTATATTGAATTGAATTCAATCAACTCAAAATTATGGTACCTTATAAAAATTAACCAGTGGAAAACTTTAAGCGGAACTCAATGACTTGGAAGACTCCATCCGTAATCTGGAATGGGAATCCTCCAACGGTCTAAGACACTCCAAGAAATTTCTCAGAACTTACGACCGAGAAAAATCAAAGATTTTCGTCGATTTACTTAAAAACAATCTTCGGATCGTCACGAGATTTTTAACAGGACACTGTCTCCTCAACGAACACCTCAGTAGATTGAAGCTAAGAAACATCGGCAAAAGCAGATTCTGTGGGGAAAATGGGGAAACAGTGGAAACACCAGAACACTTTATCAATGAGTACGCCGAGACGACGAAAATTCATGCCATAAACTTGACTGATATCAGAGAATGGAGAACTAGCTGCTGTGAAATCGTCTCAGATACTGGCTTGTGTGAAAAGTATTTGCACCCGATATACTTTGGATTAATTTTAAGTTTCTCCGAAAAGTATAAAATTGGGTTTTAAAACTTACCAAATTTTTTAGACGGTTGAAAGTACAATTTATCGCAAACTAGCTCCAAAATAGCATCCAACTTATCCCCACAATAACGTCTAGACTCAGATGGAGCAGTATTCGAGACATAAATGCAAGAGAATAAAACTACCAGCACCAGAGTAACTTTCATTCTGCCCTTTCTAACTAAAGTCAGACTCTTTCTAAGAAAATAACCTTGACGAAAGATAGAATGAAAGTGAATGTAACAAAAACATTTCCGGGCTTCTTATATATTTGGATCCCGGAAAATATCCAGGTTGATATATGAATATTGATGAAGGTGTTATCCATTCGTCAAGAAATAATTTCAAGAGACATTTTTGACGTTTGGAAGGTCAGGTGCAAAGGCGTCTTAATTTTAGATCCCTGCAAACATTCAAAACACTTATTGGCCCTGTCGATATAGGAGAGGAGATGGGGATATTTTTGGAATTAAGAAGTGTTTCACCTACGGTAAACAAGTCGCTAATACATAGGGACAAAATTCGGTAGAGCAAACTACAGAATGAGTTACTTTTTTGCCATTGCTTATATTGTGAATAATACGGAATACGGTTCCTAAGAAATATCGGTCATTATTGTCACCCATTGAATAAAAATCAGTAACTTTTTCACATTTGACATAAAGAAATGGGTTTTACCTTTGAATAAGAAGACTAAGGAAGGAGCATATCAAACATCTTAGGTACACTGCGATGGGCCTCAAATATGGCCGACTTAAATTCCGGTTTATCAGTGTCGTTCTAATTTTATTTAAAAAATGTAAAACTATGATGTAGGGTAGACGTGGGGTAGACTCAATAATTTGTTGTTTTATTTTACGTTGTGAATAAATCTTGGTAGTTATTAAAATTGTTATAAAAATATATAATTCTAATAAAAATAGATAAGTTATAATAAGTATTTATTAACACAAACATCCGATACGCTACTGAAGCAGGTAAGTCAAATTAACGTATCTAAATTCTTTGACATCTAATCTTTGACAAGTAATAAATAAAAGTTAAAATGCAAGAAAAATATATAATTTAGTTAATTTAAGTGAATTTCATAAATGATCGGTTTACTACACGTATGTATATTATATAGTCACTTACTAGCGAAAAGTTGTTCCATTATTTCACTCAATTTTTGCCGAGATCTACCGCACGCTACACAACCAAAACTATTTTAGAATCTTTTTCGATAAATCGCGATAGTGTCACTGTTAATTTAAGTTCTGCCACAATTTCCATCTAGATTTACTACCTTTATACAACTATCAGTAGTAGAATAAATAATAAATAACATAAAATAAGCTCTGTAAAGACTGACAAATCCACAAAATTTCAAATCAAATTCAAATGTGTCAAATGAATCGTCAAACAGAACTGTCAAGGATCCCCACCCTAGAGTGCTTTTATGGTGCTTTTTCCGCCCACCATGCATGAATACATGGATAGCATTATGCTTCTTCCTTAGTCTTCTTATTCAAAGGGTTTTACGATGAAAGTAAATTTAAATTTATAAATGTAGCGGTATGTATAAAATAGACTAACTAAATCTTATAGCTTCCATTTTTATATAAATCAATATGTCGAAAGAAAAATTAGTCTCTACCGGGTGCTGGTGCATCGTCGTTGAAAACAGAAAATTCCATGCAACCCGCCAAGTCGAGTACAGCCGTACCATCCTTTTCTCGAAGGTATTAACGGCACTTTTGACCACCCTGTAACTTCGTTGAGGATAAAGCAAAAAAATTAATTTTCACTAAACAGGAGGACATACCTACTATAGCTGGCTAGATTACGAAAATATCTAGTAATTATACCTCATAGTTTATGGATTATTTGTTGTCAATTTTTTTTAATTTCGACATTGACTCACTGACACATCACCAAAATTCTAAGGTACTTCTAGATGTGTCACAAACTCCAAATTTTGAATTTTAGATAGCTTTATACTTATAACCAAAAGAAAAAAAGGAAAATCTCGAAATATCTTTATGGAATAAAAGTTAGCTGTCTAGCCTCTACCAGTAACTGACTTTCCAGTTCAGAAAAAGGTAGAAAACTAGAACCTATCGAAGCGGTGTCTTCTGATTTTATTTATATATGAATGTTACAACAATAACTCAAGGATTATGAATTAGTGCCACTCAAACTTCTTTGACTTCGACAGTGACTCACTCACCGCAATCAAAATTCTAAGGTACTTCTAGATGTGTCACAAACTTCAAATTTTGAATTTTAAGTAGCTTTAAACTTGTAACCAACGGATAAAATGAAAAATCTCAAAATATTCTTATGGATTAAAAGTTAGATGTCTACCCGCTACTGGTAAGTGACTTTCCGGCTATGGTAATAGGAGAACCGGCTATAGGATTGTTTTGCAAATGTGGGTTTTTATATAAAGGCACCTGGTCCATCTATCTAAAATATTATCAGTGTTACAGTGTTGCCGGATCATTTGAAAAGTGGTAGCATATTTGTTATTTTAAATGGAAACGGCACCATAATTAAAAAAGAATAATCTACCATTTCGATTACTAAGTAAATCTAAACAGTGCCCTTAAGAATAAAGTTTTTTTTAATTAGCAGAGAATATAATATCGGGCAATTGCCAAATCGTTATTATTATTACAGAAATAAAGATGTCTAATATTGATACTAACAATTTGTAACGAAATTGTTGAATACGTGCTTAAAGGGAAACTAAATAAAAATAAACTGACTTATAAAAAGATCTCGCAACCTTTTATAATGAAAGAATTGTATTGCGATACTTGGCATTTTTTGCGTTCTATGTTTTTGATGGGATTAATTTTACAGCGAAGTCGTAAATGTTTTTTAAAGATCGGCTTATACTGAATACACATGCCAAATTTGAACAATTTTAGCCAAGCCAATTTTAAGTAATTTATGCTAACTACACTATTTTTAAATTAAAACTGAACAGGTAACAATGGAAAACCAGTCAAATGTCAAAATACCTTAAGTTGTCAACCTATAATTTTATCATTGTTGAATGTAATTTGAATTTTGAATGCAGCAAAAACCTAACGTTTGGAAAATACAATTTGACATTGACAAAATTATAGGTCTACAGCTTAAGGTACGTTGACATTTGCCTGGTTTTGAAATGTTACCTGTCCAGTTTTAATTTAAAAATAAATGCAGTTTTTCTTAAATTAGTTAAAAACGACTTGTTCAAAATTGTTCGAATTTGGCATGCGTATTCAGCATACGCAGACCTTTTAAAATCCTATTTTCAACTTCGCTGTAGAATTACCAGGGAGTCAATATTTGGACAGTTATGTTTTCAAGACGATGCACTACCCGGTATATTGATCTGTTACAACTAAGCAGAGATAGAGTATTAGAGATTTTTCTAATCATACTTACCAGATTTTTTAGACGGTGAATAATATTGATTATTACAAAGTATCTCTAAAAATGTGTCTAAAGCCGGACCACAGTAATGTTTGGCTTGCAATGGTACAGTACTTGACATAAAAAAGCAACAAAATAAAACTGCAAAAACCAACGTAGGTTTCATCTTTCTTATACTATAATAAACCAAACGATTTGGAGGTTTGAACTAAAGTGGTGTATGGACAACATCTTCGTCACTTTATATATCGATATTTTGAGGAAAATAAAATATTATATGAATATTAATGAAAAGATCACACGTCAAGAAAATAATTTTGGAAGACGGTTGAAAATTTTCGAAGGGCAAAATAGGGCAGCATAGGTAATATACGTCACGTCTGTAGGTAGCAAGGGCCTTGTACTTTAACTTCGTTAAGAATGAGAAAATAGACGGTCGTCAACAAGAAACAAATAGAACGTCAATCATGGTTGATGCCTAGACAAATTAACTTAAGAGACTAACGACTAAATGCATGATTAATAATTAATAATGTTAATAATGTATATGCCTATGCCTTTGAACTAAATACAGCCAGCAATAAAGTGGGTCTCAAAATGAATTTATCAAAAACTAAAGTAATACACAACGAACTAGTGGAAAGAAGAAACATTCTAACAAATAACACAGCACTGGAAATAGTAGAAGAATATATATATTTGGGACAATACACAGCTCGGAATTTCTACTACCAGAAATCTCAACAGAAGAGTTAAGTTAGCATGGAGTACTTATGGAAGAAACTCAATCAAATTCAAATCTAGAATGCTGCTCTATCTAAAGAAGAAAACATTCGACCAATGTGTACTACAGGTCATAGCCTATACATGCGAAACCTGGACATTTAAAAAGGACATCATGAGGAAACTGCAGGTCGCACAACGCTCAATGGAACAAAATATGCTGGGAATAACCAAGAGAGACCGTAAAAGAATAGAGTAGATACGACAAAACAAGTGTCCTCAAGTGGTCCCTCAATAGGCAGGACACCTGGCAAGAAAAATAGACAACAGATGGGCCACAACAATTACAGCACGGTATCCACGAGGGATTAAGAGACCTAGAAGAAGACCGAACCTGAGATGGGACCATGATATTAGGAAATTAGCAGGGATAACTTGGACCCGCATAGCCTACAATAGACAACAATAAAGCCAATAGGCCCAAATACAAAGAAAGTATGTGAAGGAGGCTACACCATAATTGGAAATGGTTGAATAAGCTGAAAATGATTATGATGATGCCGTAATGATGATGATGTGGTAATACATTAACAGGTAACAATGCAAAACCAGGCAACTGTCAACATACGTTAAGTTGACAGTCAAATGATTTTAATGTTAAATAAAATTTGTTGTACTGTCTACAATACTACGTTATAGTACATATACGGCTAGTATGTAGTGTGACAGAAATACATTTTTGTAATTTAAAACTTTTTTTTTAACGTTTAAGGAAATACAATTTTACATTGATAAAATCATAGGATGACAACTTATATTATGTTGGTATTTGCTTGGTTTTGCATTGTTGCCTGTTTTAACTTAAAAATACATGCAGTTTTTCTTAAATTAGTTAAAATCGGCTTGTCCAAAATTATTTAAATTTGCAGACTGCATACGCAGACTTTTAAAAAACGTATTAACGACTTGGCTGTAAAATCAACATGGGAGGCAATATTTGGATAGTTCGTAATAGAAATTTGTATAAAATTTCCTATGTTTCCAACCATGATGTAGAATGTAGAATGTTTAGGAGGGTAGTTAATCACCGCGACCTTACAGATCTATTGTGTGTTCCCCTTTCTTGAGTTATAACGAGTTATAACTCATCATACAGTTTCAGGGCTTTAACAGAAGCCAGTATCTGAGACGACTCCACAGAGGCCAGCTCTCCTTTCTCGATATCAGCCGTAGCAAAGTTCATGGCACGAATGGTTAGGTTAGGCGCACTCAATGATAAGGTGTTCTGGTGTTTCCCCATTTTCCCCACAGAATCTGCATTCGCCTGTTATAAACCCCGTGACAATCCAAAGATTGTTTTTACTTAAATCAAGGAAAACCTTTGATTTTTCTCGGTCGCAAGTTCTGAGGAACTTTTTTGAGTGTCTTAGACCATTGGAGGAGGCCCATTTCAAGTTACGGATGGAGTCTTCCAGATTCTTCAGTTCCGCTTTCAGTTGGTTCCCATTTGAAAAACAGAACGGTCCTGGTCCAGCTAGTGGAGTGTTCGCTCCTTTCATAGCTAGATCATTTGCTTTTTCATTGCCTTCTATCCCTTGGTGAGCAGGCACCCAGAGTAGGAGGACTTTATTTTCTTTACCTAATTTGTTGAGCTTCTCTAGGCATTCTTTGACCAACTTCGAATTGATGGTTACTGAGTTGATCGCGTTTAGTGCTGCTTGACTATCGGACAGGATGGCAATTTCCTGTTTTCGATAGTTCCTATCTAAGATAAATTGTACGCATCTTTCGATAGCGTAAATTTCTGCCTGAAGGATACTGAGGTAGGTGCCCATTGGTTCGGAGTATTTAGTTTTCGGCCCAAATACTCCTATCCCTGTCCCTGCTTTGGTTTTGGAAGCATACCACGTTATGGTATGACAACGATAATGCACCATCCGGTATATACTGAGCCGATGCATAACCCCGTAGTTTAGTTCAAAATCACAACTGATTACAGTCAGTAGTAATACTAGTAAAATTTCATAATTAAAACCAATGTCAATGCAAGAAGATATTATGTTACTTCAGTAAACTTTCTGTAGCTAAACGTTTTAATTGCTGCCCATTTTAATTAAACCCCCTGTAATTACATATTGATTCACTGGCGATACGGGGACCTTAATACGGAGCTTGAGTTTTATATCGTATCGATAATATTTTCCCATTTTTTGCTCTTTCTCTCTCTGCTCTGATGTCGGCGGTATTTTAATGCCGATCCACGCCAAATATTTATTCGCAACCGAGTCAAAATTCTACGTTTACGGCCCCATAAAATACAAAAGGCAAATTGGATTAAGGGAATATAAGTCGGATGAATCGATTCGGTATCGGAAAATATGTTGAAGTTTATCGTCGGGCGAAAATATAAATTTCGTTAATTTCCGTCTTGCGGTTAAATTAAATAATAAACTTGTCGATGTCGGAAAGTCCGAGATTCCTCATGTAAAAATAAGATTTATTTTTCATATTGTTACGCTTTCCGTCGGTTCCGTGTGGATAGAAAGTCACAATTTATTCTACACTAAGTAACAAAAACAATAACGATAAAAGACTTAAAGAACTATTTAGAAACTATTTATAACTATTTATCTAGAAAAAATTTATTTTTAATTTAGCGCTGCAACTGTACTCGTCTATTTGTTTCTGTCCTCCTCAGGTCCCAGGCGTCGGCTTATATACCCAAAGCTAAACAGTTCTAGAATAATCCGTTAGACGTTAGATCTTTAGGTGCATAGAGAAGGTTTAGAATGTTCTCGTATGTACTCCTCCATTCCAGTGGAACTCGATTGTTCTCGAACGTTCGAATGAATCATTACGGTGTGTATTCCTTAATGCGATATTAAGGTCATATGGGGGCGGGATATAGGTATTAGTTAGTTTGGTTAGGCCGAGTCCACACGGGTCCGCAACAATATCAACATAGGTCCGATTCTGCTTTGTTTCGTAGCCACAAGGTGTTAAAGTCTTAATAATCTTTCGATTTATTATAATTTTCTAATTTCTAAAATATAAGTACTTTTAGTGATTCGAATGAAATTTTGAGGGTAAAAGTTACTATACGTTCTACGTCTATTTTAATGCTAAAAAAGTGGAGATACATTCATCAGGTAGGTGCATATGGGTTATCACTGGAATATTTTTCAATTGCATATGCACCACTGACTTTTTTCTTTTGATATCAAAATTGTTTAGGCCGTTTAATGCCAATTAAAAGTCATCTCTTGATATTTTATTAAACATTTTTAATAAAATATCAGGAGATATTTTTATTTTTTTAAAATAGTCACAATAATTTATTATTAAATATTATTTCTATTAGTTATTATTACTATTAGTCCAACCTAACAGCAACTTCAAATAAAAAAAATTGGCGCCGGGAGGCACGTATAGCCGCCCATACTAAAATATGTTAATATCTCGAAAACTGCGACTTTGACTGATTTTGATGTTATTACAAATTTTGTTGCAAATATTATTCCTAATCTTAATTTGAAAACCGCGTTTCGCTAGCTACTGTAATTTTGAAGTTACGATTTTTTTTAATTTTTAACCCCCTCCTATACCCCCTTACCAACCCCCCACCCCCACAAAAAACTAATGGCCAGATTCTCGGGTGCCACAGTATTTTTGTGCCAAATTTGGTTAAAATCGGTTCAGCGGTTTTTGAGTTTCGTGTTACAGATGGACAGACGGACAGACAGACAGACAGACGGACAAACAGACAGACACCACGAAAATATTTTGTATTTAGGTCAATTATGACCCAAATAAGTCATTTTGAGTGAAATTAGAGAACAACGGTATACGGTCGAGTCGGCCGCTGCTGGCACGTATACGTAGACGTAAAGAATCTTTTACGTGTGTAAAAAATAAAAAATATAAGAAATGCGCATGCGTACGTAAACGTTTACGTGTTTGTAGGCCGACTCGACCGTATGCTGTTGTTCTCTATTATTTTTTTTTTGCCGATCCTAATAGCCTACCATACCTATTAGTACGGTCGGCTAAGAATAATGATATTTAGAATAATTACAAAAAAAAACTAATTTTAAAAAGTTTTAACAATCTGTAACACTAAAACTATGCATGTCCATACCCATATTTACAGAAACTTTTTTTATATTTTTTGATTAGAATCAATGAGTACTTATTTAAAACTTTCGCAAGATAATGATATTATTTTTTAAAATTTGTTATTAGACTTGGATCAAATTAATAAAATTGCGTTTGTTTCATCGAGGAGGCCGAAATCGACAAAATATTAAGAAACAACTTTTAATCGGCATTAATCTGCTTACACTATTTCACTATCAAGAGAAAAAAAAAATCAGTGGCGTACATGCTTTTTTTAGAAAAATATTCCAATGATAACCAATTTGCACGTCCCTGGTGAATGTGTCGGGTCGACACTTTCTTAGCATTAAAATATGTCGCACTTATATAACTTAAACCCCCAAAATTTCTATGTTGATCTATGTTGATATGAAAAATAAATATTATTTTTACGTGAGGAATTCACCACGAAAGATGGCACATGTTTTTTGAAACACCCTGTAAAACAATAAACTTTTTATTTCTAACCGCAATTTCTCTAGACGGATGCCATTATTCGCCAATTTTGAAGTACAATTAGTGGCAAAATTTAAAAGTTTGTTAACGTTTTCTACTAATTGAAAATTACTACCTCTTTTTTTGACGTTCTGAAATTAGAGTTTCAAAATCTTCTACGCTAATTGAAACCACTGTGTTTATTCCACGCCAACCAATTTATTCCACTAAATTCGAGGTTCTGAATACATGAAGGTTAAAACGCATAAATTAAACATAAAGGCAAGTACCTTTAAAACGAAATCAGTTCAAACCAAGTTCAAACATAATGAACTATGTGACAATATTTAAACTCAATATTATCTTAACTAATATGTTAATAATAACTTTTCGATTATCCCTGTACAATCATCCGTACAGGATCCATTAACCACTCACGGTATTAATTAGGTTTCAACTAACTAATTAGCCTCGTATATCGAATATCCTTATTAAAGTATTTAAAACATACTTAAAGCGAAAATACATGGCTTACGATAATGACGACAGCCAATTAAGGATATTCTATTTTTTTCCGCGATATTCGTTACGTCTTTATCCTTTTCTAACCCCCGGTACAAAGGGAAACGAACGATCAAACGAGGGTTCAGCGTTGCCAGCTTGCCAAATTTCATTTCTTTAGAATTCTGACGAAATATACCTCGTGAAACATTAAGCATTATTTGTAAATAATTTTTTTAACAACAAGAAGAAGAACACCTCAGTGGTTTGAAGCTAAGAAACAACGGCGAATGCTGCTTTGTTTCGTAGCCACAAGGTGTTAAAGTCTTAATATTCTTTCTTAAATAATTTTCTTCCAAGTACTTTTAGCGATTCGAATGAAATTTTGAGGGTAAAAGTTACTATAAATTTTACATAGTTTAATGCTAAAAAAGTGGAGATAAGTTTATCAAGGACGTGCATATGGGAAAACGAGGAAACACTAAAACACCTTATCACTGAGTGCGCCGAGACGACAACCATTCGTGCCATAAAATTTGATACGACTGATATTTGAGATGGAGAACTAACCTCTAAAAAACCGTCTCAGATACTGGCTTTTATCAAAGCCCTGAAACTGTATGATGAGTTGCAACTCAAGAAAACCTCACTGTGGTTGACTCCCCCCTCTTGTATTTTTTTTATACCGACTTGATGATTTTTTTGGTATCAAAATTCATCTCATATTTAAAAAATGTGTGTACCTGTCGATGTGTTAATGTTAGTTAATGTTATTAAATGTTTTACGTATGTTTGTAACCAACGAGATATATCTACGTTCAATGGTAAGTTCATTTTTATGGTAACAAAACATAATACATAATTTAAAATTATTGTTATAATGTACTCGTAGTTCCTTCAAAAAGATCAAAATGTGTTCAAAACGTCGGAATATTTCTATTTGAATTATATTAATTAAATGAGACCAAGTACCAAGATTAATTAACCAGAAATATACAAAAAAAGGCCAAAGAAGTCAACAAAAAATAAATCTTACAAACAAGTAGACGTTCACAAGAGTATCGTTAATACATTTTTACTCGCGTAATACCGTATGATCGAATAAAAACGGCGTCCAGTTGGCTTGGAAATGACGATCGATGACATTTCCCATATAAATTTACATATAAAATGACAGCGATTTTCATTTCATAGCCATCGCTGACGCCGTTTTTATTCGATTATACGGTATTAAAGTTCTTCCTATGTCTGGGTAAAAATTCCCGGACTCGACAACACCGCAAGGGTCTCCTGGCGAATCCACCAGGTGGAGTGTCTAAATGCGGGCTCGCAAACGTGTTATTAGTAATTATTAAATTGTGGCTGTTGCGAAATGTTTATTTCATAAGCAATTAGGCTGAAAATATGGAGGTACGACCATTAGCGAATTGAAAATAGCTTCTGTAGTCGGTTTGGGAACTTTGTAACGAATTTATTTTGCTCGTTTAGTCTATTAATAGACCTATTATACTATTAAATTAGTTATTAAAACTGGTAAAAATATGTATTTCTAATAAACGTTAATTAGTCATATATATTTATTATGGTTATGAATCGGCTCAAGATATACCGGGTGGTGCATCGGCGATGGAAACATAGGAAATCCCAAAAATTTTGAACTGTCCAAATATTGGCTCTCCTGTTAATTTTACAGCTAAATGGTAAATAGGCTCATAGGCTAGGTGGTAAAGGTCTGCGTATGCTGAATACACATGCCAAATTTGAACAATTTTGGACAGACAAATTTTTAAGTAATCTAAGAAAAAAATTCTTACTGAATTACAATATAATTTCAATAGTCCGGACGCTCTGTAGAACGGGCACGCCAGTGATCCGGACAAGGCTATTATCCGGGCTTATAAAAATTTGACACAAAGACCTCAGTGCGGAACACAGAACTCGAATGGCCAGATGCTACGTCTTCTCTGTGTTACTCTATGGATGTGAGAGCTGGACACTGGATTTACAGACCGAAAAGAAAATAGAAGCCTTCGAAATGTACGTGTGTACAGACGGATGCTGCGAATCTCATGGGTACAATGGATCACCAACGATGAAGTACTTCAGCGCATGCAGAAACAAGAGATACTGAATACCATCAAGAAAAGAAAAATGCAATACCTGGGTCATGTGATGAGAGGTGATAAATGCGAAATACTGCGCCTCATAATCGAGGGCGAAGTGTAAGGGAAAAGATCAGTAGGAAGACGCCAGAACTTACGGCTAAAAGATTTAAAGAGATGGTTTGAACGCTCGTCTGCGGAAATTTTCCGGGCTGCAGTTTCCAGAGCCACAATTGCCATTTGGATCGCCAACCTTCGGCAGAAGAGGGCGTGATAAGAAGAAGAATAAACATTGGCACCTAAAATCCGGGCGCAAAAAAAATCATATGCGAAATCTCACAATTTTCCAATCTGGACAAGCATAAATGTTTGCTTTTTGTTTATGAACTGAGTCTATATTTCTGGGTTAAACACATGGTACAAATAAAACAAGGTATGATCGATAGCGGCTCCAATTTCGTTAAGTTTGCGCATACCACCTGTGACGTCATACGCCATACAAAAAATATCCATATTGCCACTAATAAAAAAAGACCTAAAATAGGGACATAACCTCAAAGTTATGCCAAGTCATCGAGCTTGACATGTGAAAAATTATTTTCACATTTTGACAATCAAATTTCACAGATGACACAATCTGTTTGACAATTTCAAATTGGCGCGCAGAGCTTGCCGACCAATGGTGCCGTTTATCACCTGTGACGTAGTGACCAACCTGCGCAATATCATACCTATGGGTTAAACATAATAGTTCCAATCGAACGAGCACAAAAGATCCTTACACTCGCCGAAAAATCTAAAATATTAGAGTATCTTGATAAACAACAAAAACTCGCCAAATTGAGAAGCAGACTATGGTTTCAAAACGAAAAATTCAAAAAAAAAAACTCTGCAATGTTTGACATTTACAGAAGGGATAAAATAAGGATTTTTATATGAAAATAATTTCAAAGGCCAGGTAAGAATACCATGCACTGAAAAAAAGAAAAAAAAATCTAAATATTTTCTTTTACGCTAAAATAAATTCTCTTGCCACTAATTTTTTTTTCAAGAACGATGACGACTTTAGTTCAAGTCTATCTTTTATATCAGTGCATTATCAATGAGGTATTGTAGCATTAGAAGTTATAAAAAGAGACGGAATGTTTTTTATAAGAATTTTCTTGAAATCTGAGAAATCAACTCAGAATATAGGTATTACCAAGGGTATTACTTATTTTAGATGCAAGCAACGCTTGTCGTGCTTCTTCAGCTTTTTTTATATCTCCGCCATTTTAATGCAAACGTACTCGAACGTGCGCCGAATTCATGCGAATGGACATTTCTTACAGCAATTTTAGAGGATTATGGTTATTTATTCTCATATTAATATGTTCCAAGGTCCCATTTTCTTTGGTACCTACAAATATTAAAACCAATGTATTTAGAAAACTAACAAGTTCTTCTCTGTTCCCTGTTGAATACTTTACAAATTATACCTCGTAATTCTTCAAATGTAACTTAACACTCTCTTCTATACAGCCGGGCATATTTGTCATTAATCACCTGTGCGTATTATGATTGATGAGACGGTATGCACAAGCGCGCCTAATGGTGGCAAACAAGGGAAGCAATGGACTGAAAGAAGCAGTTTAGTTTCTCGGAATATCGTTAACGAAGCTGGTATTATTACTGAGCGTCAGGGTAGGCAGTGGATGAAGTTTTATGTTTGTTATAATTACCTTGAATTACCCCTATATCTATAATAGGTAAGATGAAAACTTAGAATAACTGTAATCCATTGAATAATAAGATTAAGGAAGGAGGATATAAAAAAAACTTCGGTCGAGCGCGATGGAGACCAAAAATGGCCGACTTCAATTATTATTAGTGCTTATTAGTGCAGTTCTAGTTTTATTCAAAATTTGTAAAAATATGATGTAAGGTAGACTCAGTAATTTGTTTTGTTGTTTTCTTTTACGTTGTCAATAATTGTTGGTATAGTTATTTATTACCAAACCAAACCAAACACAAACGATACGCTATTGAAGAAGGTAAGTCAAATTCATGTCAAATTGACGTATCTAAATTCTTTGACATTTTTTTTGAGAAGCAGGTTTGGTTATTCTTTGACAATTTCATAAATTATCGGTTTAGTACACGTATGTATATATTCGCTAACTAGTGAAAAATTATTCCATTATTTCACTCGATTTTTGACCGAGATTTACCGTACGCTACACAACCAACTATTTTAAGTCTTTTTCGATAAATCGCAATAGTGTCACTGTTAATTTAAGTTCTACCACAAACCACAATTTACTTCTCTATTTACTACTTCTCAACAACCACCACTCGTAGAATAAATAATAAATAACATAGAATAAGCTCAGTAAAGACTGACAAATCCACAAAATTTTAAATCAAATTCAAATGTGTCAAATGAATCGTCAAACAGAATTATTGTCAAGTATCCCCTCAAGGATCCATTGTCCTCGGGCCCACCTCTGTTTACATCTGCATAATATCTCTGCATGAATACATGGATAGCATTATACTCCTTCTGTAAGCTTTTGATTCAAAGGTTTGATCTATTGAACTTTTAGGTAGGTACTGCCTAGAAATTCCGACTACGGCTGGCAACACTGATCCTATCCGCTTGTCTTAATATTTCCACAGTAGAAGGAACAGAGTAGTTGCACTCTCCCAAATATTTTCTGCCAGTTTTTACAATCTGTCGAATATCGACAGATTGCAGAGCTTTTCAGTTGAGTTCCGTCCGTCGACCTGCGAGGTTCGAGCGTTGCGTCCCAGCACAGAGACGGATTGACAAAAAATGAGTACCTTACTGTGTACTGCGATTGGTTGTAGTAATAATTCAAAAAATTGTGCTTTGAGTTTTTTTTGAGAGTCATTTGTGATCATGTTTATGTTATCAGATTAATTTTCTCATGACTGATTACTACTTAATAATTTGATATTATTTTCATTTAAACCTCAATTTTTTATCGAGTTTACTTTTGACAACCATCTCTTGCTTGCTGTTTAACGAACTGCACCATCATTGAACAAAAATTTGCTAGTATCGAAAGTACCGTAAAAAACCTGGAAATCCCGGTTCCTTAGAGGCATTATACCGAAGTTACCGGTTCTGAAAAACAGCTCCGGTTCCGGAAACTCTATAACGTACCATAACCGTAAATCGCCCTATACAGGGTGAGTCTTAAATAAGTGCAAATATTTTTAGGGGTAGTATATTTTGGCCCTAGAAATATGAGAATTTTTTTTTGAAAAAAGATCTGGAAAGTTTTTAGTTTTTAGTCAAAAACATCATTTCTTGATAATATGGTAACTAGGGTTCAGAACCGGAAATTGCCGGTTCTTTTGAGATATCAAAGAACCGGAATTCGAAATTATTAATTCCCGGTTCTTTCGGTATCTTCGGGCTTCGGAACTCGGTAATAATAATTAAAAAATTATTCTTTTATTACGTAAGAAAGTAGTGATGATATTTCTCATTGTTCTTGCTTCTTTTCTCTTTTGAAATTTCTGTAATGTTTATTAGCAATTATTGTTGTATTAGCAATTATTGTTATGTTATTTTATTATTTAGTACAATGTATTGTTCAATGTTCAATGTATTAGTTATCCAATGAAAATCACCTAACCAATATATTACTACAAAACAAACACATTAACGTTAAAATTAAACTTGTTTTAAATTAAAAAAACTTGTAGAAAATTTTTTAAATAGATAATACATAATATAAAAATATGTCATTATATATTTTTTCCGCACTTCTTCCCATCACATACACGATACGCGAAATGTGAAAATATTCTGTTTTCAAGCAAATTTTTACTCGATGGTCAATTTTTTTTATTTTATTTTATTGTGAACTCATATTTTCCTAAATACATCTCTGTGAAACTATGGCGAGTGCCACGGCTATACTTTGCCTAATTATGGACCACGACTATACAGCTACGTCAGTGGTCCCGGGACGCGAGATCAAGGTCATATAAAGTGGCAGAAAAAGAACAAAGGATTTGACAAGGAGTAAAGCTACTAGTTTCCATATACTATGATATTTCCTTCTCCCTAGTTCTCATATGAGTATTTCAAAAAACCGACACACGACCTTGGCATGACGCTATCTCGTGTGTCGCGGAATTGAATTTTTACTCCCATCTCGCGTAAAGATGTTTCACTTCAAAAATGCTGAATATACATGAAATAATTAATAGTGGTTCACAAATCACCTGATTAAGTTACGTAATCATAAGAAATATCGCTGCAAAGAAACAATTTGCAATTGTCTCACTTGCGCCGTCGTATTTCTTGACGGAATTCCTGGAAAACTATGCTCTGATTACGCACCGCAAGCATTTTTTCTGTACCATAGCAAAAAACAGAAAACTGTTACTCTTTCTCGGTAATGAATTTCTACCGACAAACGATATTGTTAAGATGCCTTTTTCATAATTAAAATAGATTAAGTCATTACGATGCCAACTCGTAATAATTATTAAACTTGTTAACTGAAGGTAATTATATTAACAATGCAATTTTTTCGAATAGTGGTATCGATAATAACACTTAGGACAGTTGGAGACAACACTCAACAGCCTAATTAATTGTAGCAAACGAGCCGAGTTACATAAAAGGAGCTATAATAAGGCGTAGAGTTGCTGTGTCAATTAAAATCAAAGATTTCCTCAAAGCGATCGAACAGGAGTTCTTATAATTAGAGCATCTTGGGTAACAATCGAAGGAAATTAAATTTTAAATGTCGCCGTTTCGAGAAAATTGAAAGCGTTAAGGTCTGTTCACACATGTCGGTCACGTCTCAATTACGTTCAGTTAAATAGTCTCAGTTACGATAAAAAATAGGTATATCGTTCTTCTTTAATTTCATGGGAGATATTTAAATACGTCTAACTTAAATTCGTCGTAAATAACCATCTCCGATAGTCAAGCAGCATTAATATACTGAAAAATTGTGTCAGATTTCGACATATTTTAGTATAGAAACATAAAAAATGTTTATACCTATGTGGCGGATTCATTTATCCAAAAAAAAATCCTTATGGGTTTTTCGCCACTGCACTGCAAGAAAAATCTACAAAATAAAGTAGTTATTTTTTGTAAACACTTCTGCGTTAAACCTAAACGGACGCTGCTTGTAGTTGTGTTTACAGTAATAAAAATTTGCCTAACAAAGAAAAAACTGCTTAACGTTTCGGAAAGTTTTCTCTTTCCGTCGTCGGAAGCAAAAAAATATAAAGAATCAAGAAAAAAACTATTTAAAATATTTAAATTGAGCTATTCGAGAACACTTTACTTTTTAAAACAGATACGTCTACAAGAAATCGTTGACGTTCTGTTAAAATGACATTATATTAAGTTAAACTTCAAAATTAACAATTACTACCTGATAATTACTTAATAAGGTAAAACCAAAAAGCCCAAACTTTCTGTATGATTATTTTTAAATTTTACGTACGTTATGTTTATTTATGTAATGTTCTTTAAAATCAAAGAAGCGATTGCCATACATTACTAACATCTACAGATGCATGAGCAATACATTTATTTTTATTAGATTGAATTAAAAAAGCCTCTTTTATTTTTCTTTTAGAGGCTATCGCTTCTTTCATTATAATTTTGGCGTTATTAAAATTTATTCGGTCGCCTGTGTCCCATGAATGCTGACAAATCTTAGATTTGTGAAAATCTCCCTTTCTTAAATAATCTTTATGTTCTTTAATTCTAACATTTAAGAGTCTAGATGTTTCACCAATGTAAAATTTATCGCATTCACAGGGTATTTGGTATATTACATTTTTTGTTTGTTGTTCTGTATTCATTGGTTTAGTATGTGATAAAATTGATCTAAGTGTATTTTGTGTTTTGAAAGATGTTTGTATGTTATATTGTTTTCCTATCCTTCTTATTTTTTCCGAAACGCCTCGTATGTATGGAATTGTAAGTTGTATATATTGTGTGTTGTTATCTTTGTGTCTATGATTTGGGGTTTGTATTTCGTTTAATGTTTTGTCAATAAAATATGGTGGATAGTCGTTTTTTATTAATGTATTTTTTATGTGGTTTATATCTTTGTTTAGTGAAATTTCATCTGTACATATTATTTTTGCCCTATCATAAACACCTTTTTTTTACACTTATACTGTGATTAGATGTGAAATTTAAGTATCTATCTGTGTTTGTGGGTTTTCTGTAAACATCTAAAATTAGTTTATTTTGAAATTTTGACACTAAAACATCAAGAAATGACATACGATTACCTCTCTCTACTTCTAAAGTAAATTTTATGGGAGGTTCGCGAGAATTTATATATTCCAAAAAAATGTCTATTTCAGAAACGTTATGTTGCCATATTGCAAAAATATCATCAACATAACGCAGCCATATTACAGGCCTTTTTGAAAAACTATTTATTGTATTATTTTCAAAATCTTCCATAAAAATATTACTTAACAAAGGAGAGAGAGGTGATCCCATTGCCATACCGAAATCTTGTTGAAAAAATTCATTATTTAATTGAAAATAAGTAGTTTTAACACAAAGTGTCAACAATTCCAAAATACTATCTATGTTTAATTTTGTTCTATCTATTAAATGTGTATCTTGTTCTAATCTATCCCTAACTATTTTAAGTGATTTATCTACCGGCACGTTAGTCAAAAGACTAACAACGTCAAAACTAACCATTAAACTGTTAGGTGTTATATTAATTGATGAAATTTTTTCTATAAAGTGTAGTGTGTTTTTAATGTATGAATCGGTGTTATTTGGCAATCGGATTTAATATGTCTAGTAAAAATTTTGCCAACGGATGGCATGGAGAATTTATACTACTGACTATAGGTCTAAAAGGTATACCCTGTTTGTGTATTTTAGGTAAACCGTATAAATGAGGTGGTTTACTGTAATGGGGTGTTAATAATGTTCGTTGTAAGTCTGTTAATATATGTTTGTATTTGTATAAAGTTCTGTATATTTTTCTTTCAATAGTTGGTGTTGGGTCTTTTGAAAGTTTTGTGTAACTACCGTTATTTATAAGATCTGTAATTTTGTTATTATATTCGTCTAAATCTATAACTACTGTAGCATTACCTTTATCTGCTTGTAATATTTTAATTGTTTTGTCTGTTTTTAAATTTTTAATAGCTAACCTTTCTTCTCTATTAATATTAGGTTTAAATTTAATAGGTCTTTCTAGAATAATTTTTGACCTAACACGATATTCATCCGCGTGTTCTAAAGGTAATTTTTGTGCTATATTTTCAATAGCAGAAGCCAAATCTAATTTTGAAACGTTTTTATCAGTTTTTTTTGTAGATTTTTCTTGCAGTGCAGTGGCGAAAAACCCATAAGGATTTTTTTGGATATAGAAACATGTTTTACTTTAACTTAATCTGATTTTCTCATATTTTTACAATATTTCTTGCTCGAAAAAATTTACATGATATTTGCAGAAACCTTCATTTACAGAAACCTCACTTCAAACAAAATCTCTGTTGAGAAACATTGCAAAACAGTTTCGTCACATTTTTGATACATATGTTTCGTAACATAAATCGCTTTTTGTTTCGAAACATTTTACCAAAATACGGTTTTGCTACATAAGCTATAATAATAAAGATCTTAGTGTCACAAAATTTTTCGAAACTTTTAAGAAATAGATGTGGCTCACATTTACAGATTTCGTACCCGTTTTGTGCCTGAAAACTTTCCATAATTTATTTGATATTCTGTCAAATATGAGAACATAACCTTACTTTATTGTTTGGATTTTCTTCTGCAGTTTCTGCATTTAAGCAATCTTCAAGTTTTTATAGTACTATAATTAAAAAGGCAAGGAAAGACATATGGTGAGTACAAATATAGATATTTTTCTTATGCGATTTTATAATAATTATTTATTATACACATTACAGAGATGATTTGTTTTAAGAATAAATGTAATTTATTTTTTATTTTTAATAAACAGCCACTACCCATACCCAACAGGAACCGAAGAAAAATGTTACCTAACGTTTTTTTTCTAACTAACATTGCATCACAGATTGTACGTAGATTTTTGTAAACATATGACACACAATTGTTGTATTAGCTAAGTTATTATTAGTGATGGGAAAAACCGATTAATTTCAATAATCGAGTACTCGAATTTCAAGCGATTGCAATAACCGAGTGATCGCTCGAGCGAAATATCGCTCGTATTTAAAAATACGGTTTTTCGTCCGTCGCTTGTTGTAAGTACTCGTTAACGCCAAGCGCCAAGCAGTCAGTTGTGTGCGCAGAGCAAATATTATTTCGGTAATGAATGGCAAGTATTGTAAGTTGATTTAGTTTATTTCAAAGCATTGTCAATGTAGGTCGTAAAATTTTGTCCCTCAGATACGCAACGGATAAATATATATACGGCGTCGTATAAATTTGCTACCTGCAATGTATGTAGAAAATTCACTCGGCTTTTTATGGAGAATGTCACATTAAAATCGGATTTCAATTTATTTCATTCTAGGATCGCTTGCGTTTGTCGCTTAGTACTCGTCACTTGCGTTCATCGCTCTTCATACTCGAGCGAATTTTCGCTCGAGTTATCCCATCACTAGTTATTATTCTTCCCGAACTCAGTTTACAATAGTGCCTAGTAGCAGCAAATTGTATCAAAAAAATAGTTAGTAGTGCTACAATTTGTAATAATGATTTTCATTTAAATGTCAACGAGTACAATCTGAATATTCTCTGACACAAATTGTGAGAATTGCCACCACACTTGTTCGCTATTTTTATATAAAATCAAGCATATTTAACTATCTTGGAGATCTTGTGATAGAAGTAAAAGCTACTACGTGGGGTTTATTACAATTTATTTTTTCCGTGATTTAAGAATAAATATGAACTATTTTTCATGTAGGTTCTAAGAGAGGGGGGCCCGCGAAGGCTGGGGCCCGGGTGGCAATCGTCACCCTGACTATTGGCCAGTCCGACCCTGATGTTTACAACACGCTGATTTATTTAGAACGAAACAAAATTCAAAAAAAAAATTCCCGTGTTAATTAAATGGGAAATAGAAAATCACAATGAGGCGCCTCTTAATATTAGGTAATATTGAGAGCTAAAACCAGAATTTTTAGCCGACCATACCAACAGGTATGGTAGGTAGTTGGGTCATAAATGACCTAAATACAAAATATTTTCATGGTATCTGTCTGTCCGTCTGTCCGTCTACTCAAAAAACGCTAAACCGATTTTAACCAAATTTGACACAAAAATACTGTGGCACCCAGGAATCTGGCCATTAGTTTTTGGTGGGGGTGGGGGGTTGGTAAGGGGGTATTGGAAGGGGTTAAAAATTTTAAAAAATCATAACTCCAAAATTACAGTAGCTAGCGAAACGCGGTTTTCAATTTAAGTTAGGAATAGATTTGCAACAAAATTTGTAATAACATCGAAATCAGTCAAGGTCGCAGTTTTTGAGATAAAAAAAATTGGAAAAATTCCTTTACTTTGAAACTGAAACTGAAAAAGAACAGCCTACCAACTTTTTATTAACATATTTTAGTTATACTACGGCTATACGTGCCTCCCGGCGCCAATTTTTTTCGTCATCCTGAACGATATTTTCAAGGTAACTAAAATGAAAAAAAATATATTTTTTTTGGTGCACCCTAATGTTAGGCTGACTACTGTATCCAAAGCACAGTCCACTAACTCAATCCTTATCATTTAACTAAATCGGCTCAACAGAATAGATTAATCTACGCCCATGAAGCTTGTCCGGCTTCTGAAAACAGAAAGTCCTCGGCCGCGCGTAATCCTTTATTAAATCGCAAGGAAAATATTGCCCGGCTAATGGCTCAAATTAAATATTTCTTTTTGTGCGTGTATCGGCATCCGTTTAGTTGCTACCACTAGCACCGCCACGAACAACCAATCGAGAGATAACAACGAAATTATATTTCCAAGTAATTTCTGCGCGATGCCGCTGTAATTGAACCTCATAAAATGCAGCGCGGCGCGCGGGGTTCGAACATCATCTGATAGCCGGCTTCGCGGTAATAAGCTCTTTATTACGACTCTAGTGTTGCCGGATGGAACGCATTGGAAGTCGAACGGGTTCAATAAGTATCTACGTGTGTTGTACAGCACTGAAGAACCCAGTAGCATTTTTGAACACATTTTAGACAATGTTTCTAATTATTGTGTCTGTTTCTTGACGCAAAATGGAAACGGTATGCTCAAATATGAAACATTTTCGAATCCTATATATTTTATGTGGTTTTATTACATGTGTTTCCAATGTGGTGGCATTAGCCTTTTCCTGAAATGTTTCGATGCGGAATCAAAACTGTTAGAGGAAATGTTTCGAAACATTTTCTGCAATTTATGTCCAAGATTTTCCCGTTTTCGGCAGCCACTGTTTCTAAATGTGAAAAAACAAAATACCAAATTAAAATAGTCTATGTCTGTGTTTGGATTTCAAAATGAAAACAACTATCGACAATGTCGACCTACACCATAATTTTTCTGACTTAAAATCTTTGTTTTTAGGTTTTCTCGCACAAAAAATGTCTGGCAAAAGAACATTCATCGTTTAATTTAATAATGTATTTTTATATTTTTAATGCCCCTTCTATATATCATTTTTTGTTGCTGAATAACTTTTTTATTTTTTCAGTTAAAAAAACGAGATTTGGTATGTTAGTATATGACATATAAATTAGGAATGATTGACGTATTCAACTGTTTTCGGTCACTTCCTGGTTCACCGGAAATGACTACAACTTTTGATTTTTAAATGGCACCCTCGGTATTTTTTTACTTTATTCGATAGAGAATACCATTCTGAATACACTGATATATTACATGTTAACTTTTGACATTTTCGCATATGGTTTAATTATAACTTCCGATTCGTTACAAAAATTTGACTCGAAATACCAAGTGTGTGGTATCAAATTATTCGTAAAAAAATGCTTTTTCCAAATATGCTAATGAGCCACCCTCATTCCATTTGAAAAAACTGAGATATGATTAAAAATACGATTTGAACATTTTCTAACTGGCCAGGACAAGACACTAAAAGCATTAGACGATCAAATCTATTTTTCCAAGGCTCTTGATTAAAGATTAATGATTTTTTATTAAGCGAGAACGTCAAAAGTTCACATATGATGTGACATTCTATTCAAAATGTCATTTTCTATCGAATAAAGCAAAAAAATACCGAGGGTACCATATAAAAATCAAAAGTTGTATTAATTTCCGGTGAAACAGGAAGTGACCAAAAACAATTGAATACGTCAATCAATCCTAATTTATGTCACATACTAACATACCAAATCTCGTTTTTTTATCTGAAAAAATAAAAAAGTTAGAGGGGTGAGTCACTTTTGAGACGCACCCGGTATAGATTTTTATTTTTATTTCTATATCGTGGTTCTGAAAATAAAAAAAATAAAAATAAAAATATATACATCAATGTAAATAGAACGCGTTCTTATGAGTTTAAAAACTCAACAACCGATAAAAACATATATTTTTAGTTAAAAACGCTATCACCAGCCAACTTGGCTTTTTGGAATGGATTGGAATTTTAATTCATTATTTTATAAAATTGACATGGAGTCGGACCACAAATCATCTACATTATATCATATTTGTGTCTAAAGAGAGAGAAGCTCGTGTTTCGAAACTGAATCGACAATAAATGGAAACCTTGTTTCCAAAATGTTTCGATTTCGCGCTATCTGTATAGAGAAAAAAACGTTCACTGGTAACATTTTTCTTCGGTCTCCTGTTGGGTATGGGTAGTGGCTGTTATTACATTTATTCCTAAAACAAATCATCTCTGTATTGAATAAATAATTATAAAATCGCATAAGAAGAACATCTGTATTTGTACTCTTGACAAACTTGAAGAATGCTTAAATGCAAAAACTGCAGAACAAAATCAAAGCAATAAAGTAAGATTGTGTTCTCGTATATGACAGAATATCAAATAAATAATGGAAACTTTTCAGGCACAAAACGGATACGAAATCTGTAAATGTGAGCCACAACTGTTTCTTAAAAGTTTCGAAAAATTTGTGACACTAAAATCTTTATTGTATTAGCTTGTGTAGCGAAACCATATTTTGGTAAAATGTTTTGAAACAAAAAGTGATTTATGTTACGAAACATACGTATCAAAAATGTGACGAAACAGCAGAGATTTTGATTCGATTTTGTGTCTAAAAGTGCTACTTGAGAAGCATGCATAGCAAATCTTAAACCTTCTTACATAGCTTATTATACATATTATAGATTGTACGGGAGGAAGAAAGTTAATCACCGCGACCTTATAGATCTATTGTGTCCCCCTTTCTTCAGTTATAACTGATCATACAGGGCTTTTACAGAGGTTAGTTGCTCATCTCCGGTATCAGTCGTACTAAAGTTTATGGCGCGATGTTAGTCGTCTAGGCACACTCAGTGATGAGGTGTTCTGGTTTTTCTCATTTACCTCACAGAATCTACATTCGCCGTTGTTTCTCATCTTCAGTCTACTTAGGTGTTCATTGAGGAGACAGTGTCCTGTTAAAAACCCTGCGACAATCCGAAGATTGTTCTTACTTAAATGAGGAAAATCTTTGATTTTTCTCGGTAGTAAGTCCTGAGAAATGTGTTAGAGTGTCTTAGACCGTTGGAGGATTCTCATTCCAGGTTACCGATGGAGTCTTCCAGCTGCTTCAGTTCTGCTTTAAGTTGAGTTCCACTTGGGAAGCAAAACTCTTCTGGTCCAGTTAGTGCAGTGTTCGCTCCTGTTCTAGCTAGAGATCGTTTTCTTTTTCATTACCTACGTTTAAAGCGAAAGAAAAAATAAATTGATTTACATCCACACTTATTTTTTTTGTAATCTTTAGGATTTTCTAACTCTAGTTTAGGTATTAAATTATTAGATAAACCATAAGTAACTCTTAATCATTTGTGACCGAAGAAGAATATGTGTCTAGTTTTTTTACGCAATTAGGTAATTTTCTGTTAATTCTATTGGTAAAATATTCGCAATTTGAAGTACAGCTTTACGACTTGCTTTGATATGCTCGATTAGCTAAGATTCAACAGGACTTCAATCGCATTTGTGACCGGGGTTTTTATGGCGCAAAAACATAGAAAATGACAAAAACAGATACACGATAAAAATAATTAATAATAATTTAACGACTATAACGACTATTTAAAATATGTAATTATAAACTAAAAACCAAAAATGTTAACTATCCATGATGTGATTTGTTCTATGTTGAAGAAGATATGTAATCTCAACCAAGTCCTTCAACGCGTCGATTAAGTATCAATGGCGGCAACACTGCCCTCAGTGTCAGACGAATAAATTTAATAAGGTAAAATAATAGTCGGATAGAGAGAATGGAAAACTAATTACAGGTAGTACCGCTGTGGTACTACCGGTTAACGCCAGGAGCGTGAGTGGGCACATTTCTTTCGAAACACGACCGTATACAGGGTGATCCATTTTAGGTCAAGTTTAAGGGCAGTCGCCGTGTTGAGCCATGTTTTGATTTTACGTAATAACAATGATCCTAGAGGATAGAAGTACACAAAAAGAATCTACTGGAGATAGAAATTAAAAAAAATTAAACCTTTACTGTGACGACTTTTTCTGTCATCACTCAAACAGAAAGAAAAAGGTATCCGTTGCTCAGGGTTAGAGGAGAGCTGGGTTCGTAGGTAAGGCTTGTGACCTGTGGTGACTTAATAATGTTGTTAAATAATAAAATAAAAGTAATAATGTATAGGCTGCAAAGATTCTAAAATTGATGTTAAGTATTCAAATAGTAATGGTCAAAGACAGTAAAAAGGGCGCCACTTACTTTGGGTATGAAAAGGTAAAGTAAGAAACCAGTAAGAAAATTTGATCATGAAATAGCTAAAATAAAATAATCAACAGCAATAAGGGTCTATTATGTTCATCAAGATAAAAGTCAGATATAACTATCCTACGTTGAACATTTATTTAAAAACGAACACAATTATCAATCAGTTTAAACCCAGTTTCAATTATCCCAATGAAATCGTTAGTTGCTTTAAGTAAACTCAAATTTAGTTAAAGTTCTCTTCAGTATACTATACTACGTAATATATAAACAGGTGAAATTTATGTAAGTACCAATACGATGATGTTTCGAAACAAATCGTGTACAATAACCTTCAAAAATGAATCCGTGTTAGCGATTCTCACATAAAAGATCATACTGAAGTAAAACGTACCGTTAAGGACAAAGCATGACTTATAATGTTAACTAAAAGGTAAATTTTGACTATAATATATGGAATAAATGACAACAATTTACAGAGATATTCAAAATATTATCTCAAAGTAAAAAAAATTTAGGGAATACCTTGTGTGTTGAACTTAGAACTTATCTGTATTTTTTTTTTAATTTATGACGTAGTGAACAGATAGGCAGGCAGTCTCCAGACTAACGGAAGTGGATGTAGACTCTTCGATAGTAGCAGGAGTCTTCGATATCAGTAGAATAAATGTAGAGTCATAAATACTGTCTCAAAAGTGGTCACTCATATGCCAATTACTTATACGCCAGTTACTCTATAAAAAAACTCTCAGAACAGTCACCGAATACCAAAAAAAAACAACTTACGGTCTGAAAATCAGCTGTACACATTCCAAAATATAGCCAAACCATATGCTGATCCAAACCAGTAATGCACAATCAAACATTATCAAAATAAATAAAAAACGGGAATAACTGAAATAAAATTTAGTTAGACATGGCGATACAAAATGGTAGATACACTTACTGTGATCTTATTCCAGGAAAAGGCCAAAAAAACACGAACTAGGCTCTGAACAGTATATTCTACAGGATTTCAAATCTCCACCTTTGGATACCCGTGCCTTTACTGTTAGGAAGTGTTTCAGAAAGCCCTTTTTCTCTGAGATTCGTCGGACGCTGAACCACGCGTCTTTTTCTGATCTCAATCTCTCGGAAAAAGCCTCCTTTTCGCAAAACGGAAGTCTTCGAATTGACAGGTCATATGACCAAAGGCAATTAAGTGAACTCTATCGTCTATACTGAATGAAATTTGTTTTTATGGAAAGGAACCACTACCTGTACTGAATGAAGTTTAACATCTAGCGAATAGATGGCGCCAGCAATATTAAAATTTGGAATTTTATAAAAAGAAAAATAAAACGCTACATTACAATTTGGAACGAAACCTATAGACAGTTGATTATTTTTTTTTTCAATAGCCTCAATTCACAAATTAATTCCATCAAATTTACGATTCAGAAAGAAAAAACTTCTTTTTGCCCTTTATGGATGTTCTTAGGAGAAATAGCACCTCTGTATATTGTATAAGAGGGGGGAAGTTAATCACCGCGACCTTATAGATCTATTGTATCCTACTTTCTTGAACTCGTCATACAGTCTCAGGGCTTTGCCAAAAGCCAGTATCTGAGGCGGTTTTGCAGAGGTTTGTTCTCCATCTCTGACATCAGTTGTACCAAAGTTTATGGCACGAATGGTTGTCGCCTCGAAGCACTCAGTGATGAGGTGTTCTGGTGTTTCCCCATTTTCTCCACAGGATCTCCAGTCGCCATTGTTCCTTAGCTTCAGTCTACTGAGGTGTTCATTGAAGAGACAGTGTCCCATTAAAAACCTCGTGACAATTCGAAGATTATTCTTAGCTAAATCAAGGAAAAATTTTGATTTTTCTCGGTTGTAAGTTCTGAGAAATTTCTTTGAGTGTCTTAGACCGTTGAAGGATTTCCAGGTTATGGATGGAGTTTCCAGATTGTTGAGTTCCGATTTAAGTTAATTCAATTTGGAAAACAGAACGGTTTTAGTCTAGTTAGTGGAGTGGTCGCTCCTTTTCTAGCTAGATCGTGTGCTTATTCATTACCTTCTCTCCCTTGGTGGACTGGAACCCAGAGTAGGATGACTTTATTGTCTTTGCCTAATTTGTTCAGTTTCTCTAAGCATTTCTTGACGTTCAGCCTTAGTAAGCGTATAAAATGTGGTCGATCCAGACAAAGCGCGTCCACCCTGTATGCATATTATTGGTCGTCTTAATCGAATTCAGTCATCGATATCTTCGATGGCATCGATAACGATTAATTGGCTGCCGATTACCCAGCGTTATTGAGATTGGAGCGATCGGCCATCGGCCATTATACTTTTATAGGCTGAGCTTTAACGATCTTATTTAGTCAGTGATAGTGCTGTTTTTGTCGATGGTCATGAGGCTTTGTTGCCGACGCAGCGGGCGATCGGGATGCTTTTGGTCCTGGGGTACTACCAGAAATAATACATCGGTGGTTCGGATACTAAATACTCTTAGTATAACATGATCAAGATTAACTGTAAATTTCTATAAAGTGAAATACGGCTGGGGAATCACAATCAATGATAATTTTGGCGCAAATTTTCATTAAACTTGTCACAAATTAACACTCATTATAGAAAGATTAAAACAAGATAGAACGTTTCAAGACACACTAATATATTTCCAAAAAAATATTTTTTGTCGAATTTTAAACAACACCATTTAAAATTCATTTTTAGTAAAAATAAAACACAACCTTTTTAAGATCAACTGACAGTAAGCGTCATTAAAAAATAAAGTAGACTACGGGCCAAGTAAATGGTGTCTAGGGCTTGACCTCGCCAAAATCATCATCGATTGTCATTCTCCAGCCGTCTTTGACGCCTTTTTTTCAATCGTTTATGGTATTTTCTCTGTTTGGCTAAAATTTACACTAGCTTAATGTCTATATCTTTGTAACGGGTTCAGTTCTTAAAAAGAAGTCTGTTTTTTTCGCTACTGGAAGAAGATTCTACAAAATAAATAAGTTATTTTTTGTAAACACCACTGGGCGTTGAATCCAAACGAAAACCTTGTCAGTGGTATTTTACCAGTAAATCAAATTTGCCTAAGCGGCAAATATTCTTCAATAAGTTTCAAGAGGATATTTCCTTTTGTCGTCAGAATCAAGAAAAATCACAAAGAAAAACTATTTAAATTATTTAAATACATCTATTGAATATTTTAGTTTATATCAGATACGTCAAATAAAATGACATATTGAAACTTTTTTCTCCTGAAATAATTCTTCAATCAATCAATAATCAATCACAAACTAGTAGGAGCAGTCCGAAATTGGTAGACGGATTTGCCAAAAAAGAGTTGTTAGAGATAAATCAGAAACAAGTCAGAGAGCAGTCAGAAAACTATTAGGAATCAGTTCTGGCTATTCTGGGTTAATTCGCAAACATGCCAGATATAAGTAAAAAATCTGTCAGCTTAATTCTCCGAAATAATTCTTCAATCAATCAATAATCAATCACAAACTAGTTAGAATCAGTCCGAAACTGGAAGGCGTATTTGCCAAAAAGAAGTTATCAGGGATTAGTTAGAAACCAGTCAGAGATCAGTCAGAAACCAGTTAGTCAGTCATAAACTAGTCAGGAATCGGTTGAAAATCAGTCGGCAACCAGCCAGAAACCGCTCATTGATCATTCAGAAAACTTTTAGGAATCAGTTCTGATCCCTGCTGGTCATCAATCAGTCAGGGTTATTTTGCAAACATGCCAGACCTAAGGCAAAAAGCTGTTAATAACCGGTCAAGAAACTAGAAATCGGTCAAATACCAGTAAGAAATAAATGAGGAATCAAGCAGTAATCAGAAATCAGTTGCAATTATTAACATCTCTAGTGACATTGTGTGACTGGGATTATAGCGAAATTACTATCCATTAGGGTAGATTGACTGCGAACTAATGTCAAAACCTTAAAAACTCATTTTAATATATATTTTCATAATTTTTCTGCATATGATTCACATTATTTATTTTCTTTAGTATTATTTTTGTTTTCGTACGGTACCACAACTTATAGTTTCTTGAAAATTGATATTTTGCCAGCCAAAGAGGAATCTAAAAATTAAAAAAGTATTTTTTTTTTGTAGACACTACTGCATTGAATCCAAACCGAAACTAACTTGTCAGTGGTTCTTTACTCGTAAAATAAATTTGCCTAAGCGACATTAAATGCCTAACGTTTCAGGAGTTATCTCCTCCCATCATCAGAAGCTAAAAAGAAATAAAACCTATCCTTACCAGTATTTATACAACCTGGTTAACCTGTTTTTTTCAACAAAATACGGCCTTAATTTTTGCTTTTAAGACTTTAAAACCAGCAAATACCATACGATCGAAAGTTGGGTAATCACAACCGATGATAATTTTGGAGAGGTCAAGCCCTAGATGTCATTTACCTGGCCCATACTCTCCTTTATTTTTTAATGGCTACCTATTGGCCTTTAGAAGGTAATTTATTTTTATATTGAGTAAAAGTTGTTTTAAATGGTGTGATTTAAAAATTCCACAAAAACAATTTTCTGGAAATAGATTTAATCTTTCCATACTTAGTGTTAATTTTTTGACAAGTTTGACGTCTAGATATTGACCTCGCCAAAATTATCATCAATTGTCATTCTCCAGTTGTCTTTGACACCGTTTTATTTCGATCATACGGTACTAACTTCATTATCATTTAGTTTCATTTATCTTTAATAATAAAAAACCTGATTTGATTCAAACTTGTTTTTTGGCAGACAATGTTTCAACTTTTCTTTTTGTTCCAGGTGTGGTTCCAGAACCGTCGAGCCAAATGGCGCAAACAGGAGAAAGTCGGACCCCAAGGCCACCCATACACACCCTACCTGAACCAGTCCACCAGCGCACCCTCGCCTTCTGTAGTACCACCCTCACTACCCAACCCTTTCAACCTACCCTTCGGCCTACGCAAACCATTCGACCCCTTAACCTTCCGCTACCCGCCGCACGTCCTTCCCGGGTACTTACCAACGCCACCGTCGTACCACCGTACTGGACATCACCTTCTACCACCTTCCGTAGGGCTGTACCCTTCGGCAAGTTCCTTCCAGACGCTGCTGGCTAATATATCGGCTGCGCAGAGACCTAAACAGGAGTTCACCGCCTCGCCGCCGTTGTCACCTGGTGGTGCTGCTAGCACTGTCACGCCACCTGACGTTGACAGGAGGAGTTCGAGTATAGCCTCGTTACGGTTGAAGGCGAGGGAGCACGAGATGAGGCTAGAAATGTTGAGGCAAAGTGGAGATTTGATTAGTTAGAGTGAAAGAATGTTCTAATCCTAAAATCCTATTAAGCAAATTTGAAGATTTAATTTATCAAGTAAAAACAAGTTTTTTGTATAACTTAAGTTTCATTCAGAAGTCATTCAGAATGTCTCTAATTTCAACATAAGCATTCAGAACTTCAAAATTAGTGGTAGTACTTTTCAATTAAAAGAAAAAAATCTGAATTAAATCTGAAATTTGAATGAGACATGTAACCTATAAAATATTGTGGCCTTTAGAATATTAAACTGGAAAATTGGATAATAAATGTTTACATTATTTTTAGAAAATTGACATAAATATGCCTCTTTTATGATTGTTTTACTCGTATAAATAGAAAAAAGAATTTAGAATTGTTAAATTTTTATAAAATGTAGATATGTAGAGCTAGTTAATTGTGTACTTAAAAATTTACACTGAAGATCGAAAAACCTTATTAAAATTATAATAATATACCGGGTGCGTCTTGGAAGTGGGTCACTTCTATAACTTTTTTATTTTTCCAGATAAAAAACGAGATTTGGTTTGTTACGTAGAAAACGACACTCTGAATAGAATAACATATCATATGTCAACTTTTGACATTTTCGCTTTAAAACAAATTGTATTTTAAATTTCAATCTAGAGTGCTATGGCTGAGTTAAAACCACTAATTTTTAATCAAGGAACCTTGAAAAAATAGTTTTGATCGTCTAATGTCGTCTCTTGTCCTGGGCGGTTATAAGATGCCCAAATCGTATTTTTAATTATATCTCAATTTTTTCAAATAGAACAAGGGTGGCTCATTAGCATATTTGGAAAATGTATTTTTTCACGAATAATTTGGTACCACACACTTGGTATTTCGAGTCAAATTGTCGTTATGAACTTGGAAAGTATGTTACAATTTCAAATAGACCAATGCGAAAATGTCAATAGTTGACATATGATATGTCATTCTATTCAAAGTGTTATTTCCTATCGAATAAAATAGAAATATACCGAGGGTGCAATTTAAAAATCAAGTTGTAGTCATTTTCTGTGAAACAGGAAGTGACCAAAATCAATTGAATACGTCAATCAATCTTAATTTATGTCATATATGTACAAACACAACAAATCTCGTATTTTTATCTGAAAAAATAAAAACGTTATGGAGGAGAGCCACTTTTGAGACGCACCCGGTAGATTCATTACCTCTGTGCATTTTTGGCTAAAAAGCCTTAAGGCGGGTTCTCACATATCAGCATCACCGAAGCCGTATGACTGATGCACTGTTACTGAACGAATAATGAAGCTGAAAACACGTTTTTAGTGAAACTGATCAGTATATTCATAATTTCAATAAAAGTGAAATCTAGTTCTACTTTTGTTCGCTTTTTACTGAACAATGAATACAAACTGAAATATGAGGGAATATTAATTATAATTACTAATTTTAAAGATATATTGACAGAATTGGTTTCCAAAACCAATTCTTTCAATATACTTTTACTAGCACCCCATTTATTTTTGCGTGTGGTCCACTGCCATCCATACCATCTACGACATTTTCGTCGTTTTCAGAATATTTCGTAACTCGTATTCTAATGGTAAACATACTTACTCCTCGGAAAACTGATTGTAACTTTGTAGAATTTGTATGTTTCACCAACAAAATATGTCTAGACCACCCGAATGTATTCAACTAGCCGAAAATGAAACGTATGGACACAAGCGCCGTTTCCCTATCACTGGATCAGTCAGACTGCTTCAGTGAGACTGACAGCTGAGAACCCGCTATGTTGTAACTAAGTCCGTCCATTATATTAAGCATTACTAAAAATTATTTCATAAGAACGAATAGAACTTGTGATAAACATAATTTAATATTTAATCCTTAAAAAATATTGTTTTAGTGGTTATTTAATAAATATAAAAATTTAAGTGTTTTACAAGTTTGAGAGATACTCAAACGTATAGAATTGTATATATTAAGAAATTTACATTAAGTAGTTTTACATTACCACCGCAGACATTTTTATTATAATATTATAGATTCTATTTTAAGTTTTGTATAATTGTAGATTTAAGAATGATTATTAGCAATATTTTTTTTTATTTTTAAGTTTTCTATATTATATCATTCGGCAAATTTTGTCGTTAAGTATTATTTTTACTTGATAACCTTGTAAATATATTTTTTATATATAAAGAAGGATGAATAAGTATAGCTAATGTATTAGGGTCGATCCACACTATACACGGTTCGTTCGTTCGATCCGATCTGTGATCGGCATTGTAGTGTGAGCCAGCCCTTATTGTAGATGTAGCATACTTGATTTGTCGTTCAAAAATTGCAATATTTATTTCATACGTCATCTGAAAACAAATCCGTCCAATACGTACTTTATAAAAAAAACTGAAAATAAAAGCATATAATATATAAAAAATGTGTTTTATTTACCATACTACTGTTTGAATAACCGTATGATCGAAAAAAATAACGGAGTCAAAGCGGCACCAGCGAAATAACAAGGCCGACAGCTTATTCGTGACGTCATCAACTGGAGGCCTAAACTTTGATTGTATTTAATACTCTTTATACTTATATAATGGATATAAACTTTAATTGCACCGAATTTTTAATAAATAATTAAACATGAAATTAAAAAAAAATATCAGACTGATATCCCATCTCACCTCATTATTCATCGTTATTGTATTTATTTATGCTGTAAGAGCATCTAACTTTCTTTTATTTCCTTTTCCAAGTCTATCATTTTTTTTACCACAGTAGTTTTTCAAAAGTGTATTTGTTATAGAATTTATGACAATTTTCACAATAACTTCAACATTATGAATAGTACATTGCGAAAAGTGCAATAATGACTTGTGTAATCACGTTAGAGTTTTTGACAAAAGCGGATGCAGAACAGCTGTGGCCTACTATATACATTTATTAGAAACAAATAAAGAAAATCAATGAATATCTTAAAACAAATATAAATTAGTAAAAACCAACCAACCCCACCAAATAATCAACTAACCAATGAATTAACACCCTCCAAATAACCACGCTAACCAAAGCTTAATAATTGCCTTGCTGGGGCTAGACACTTCTGAATAATGTGTTATTCCTTTTAATGTAATCCAAAGTTATTTTTGATAAAAATATTTTTTATTGTGAATTCTGAGAAACTTTTCTTCATGACTTTTCAAACCTTTGTTAAAAATTATGTATTCAAATAAAACGATATTAGTTATTTCATCTTTTGGAAACCTAAGAGTGCCTTTATACTAGTAAGGTTTTTTATAAGTGAATTTTGTTCAATATCAATGTCGTCTGAAAATGTTAAATTATTCTTACATGTATCGTATATAATTTTCTTTAAGACATATAACAGCAATATCCTCCTAAATAAGCAATAACTGGCATTTGTTCCTTCACACTTTCGATATCTTGTTCAGAAATAGTAATGTCGATGTTAAACCAATCTGATTCGATGGTATTGGTATCGCGTGGTATAGGTATTGCGTGGTAAACAAGGTATTGTCATCTTCATAAAAAGAATCAATTTTTATAGAACCAAAACAAGTAGATTTTAATGACATTAATGACTGAATCCTAAATTTCTTTTCGCCTTCATATAATTGTCTAACAGAAATACTGTACTGACTCCCAGCTAACTGTCTATATTTTCCAAACCTACTTTCAAGAGGATCAGTTTGAAATTTCCCTAGTAAAACATACCTCATATTTAACTCATTAAAACAATATTTTATTACTTCAAGCATGCCATAAATTGTATGATGGACGGCACACAGTGGAACGAGCTTATGGGAGCGGTTGGACATGAGGTTTTTTACATGACACTTTCAATCTGGAAAACTTAAAATTATTTTTATATACTGTTTATATTATGTAAAGAGGGACGTCTTAAATTATAACAAAAAATTGTTGCCTTACATAACTTAAACCATATATAGGGCGCCCCAAAAATATAGTGTGTTTTACCAAAACCAATTTTTTTAAAGCCCATAACTTTGCTTCATTGTTATCAATTTTTTTTTCGTTTTGGGATTTTTTGGAGAGGAGGGTTTTATTAGAAAAAATATTTTTAATAGATTAATAATTTATTATATAGTGTGGTCAACAAAAATGAGCCTTTGAAAATTGCATAATTATTGTATTTTAATAAACGCGGTTTTAGATAAAGTTAATGTTTTCTGGATAAAATAATGTTAAAAAATAATGGTTTAGCATGTTTTTCGTTTCGTTTTTGAACATTTCAGCCAAGTGATAACCATATTAAATTACTGCATATTTGAAAATTATTTGAACGACTCAACGACTAGCATTATTTGTTAATGTCAGGGTAAATGTCAAATAAGGCGTGCGGGAAAGTATCACTTTAGTAGGAAATTTTTTTTTAGTAGAAAAATTTTAGTTATGGTCTACTATATGCCGCTATTCTTTTTATGGTACCTTGCGGCACTTACTTCATATTTCTTGATGATTAGATCTGTAATAAAAATTCAAAACTTTTTAATTCAAAAATATATAGTGGGTGATTGATGAGATGTATGTACAAAATTTTGGCAAAAATTCATTAACAAAGAACGAGTTAAATTAAAAAAATAATATTTTTTGAAAAACCTACCACAGCTTGGGCAATAAAAAAATCAAATTGTGGTAATATTTTCAACATGAATTAGCCTTTTTGAAAACTGTTAATTTTAAACCTTTGTAAAAACGACAAAATACATTTTTGTTTTCTAAAAATCAGTTTTTAAGAGAGGCCTCACATTTGTTTTTGAAACTACCATATTCAGTTTTCCATTTTCCCAAAAAAAAATTTAACCCCATGTTTGTTGCAGTTTTGTTGCATTTAACATGGACTCGTTCCATTGTGCGGCGGTATAAGTATGTGACGTTAATTTTTTAGGCATTTTTGTGAACTTTTCCAAATTTCCAACCAATTTGACATATTTTGCAAAAAAGCTATTTTTGAATCACCTAAATTGTAAGAATTGACAGTCATTGGTTCTTGATACACATCGTTGAGACGTTTACTTTTTAATGGAGTTTTTACGTTTACTATTTTCCACCAAGTTAATATGATATTGAGAAAACAGGCTGTATCTAGAGAGTACTTAATATTTGTATCAAATCTCAAGAGAGCCTGAATAACAAAAGGATTAAAAACTTTCAATGCTAACTGCACGTTTTGTTTTTCAAAATTGGTAGGAAATAACGATTTTAAAGTTAAAGAATAGCCGTGTTTTAGTATTTTCTCGTTTTCGGTATTATGAAGTGATATTAAACTTTGAAAAGAAGCATATTTCGCTGGTGCCTGTCAAAGACGGTTGGAGAACGACAATCGATGATAATTTTAGCGAGGTCATTCTCTAGACGTCATTTACTGGGCCCATACTCTATTTTAAATTTAATGGCAACTTTTAAGACAATTAAATTGTGCGTCTGATTCTCGGAAAATATACAGGGTGTTCCATTTAAATTAAACAAGTTATTGCCGTTTAAAGCTAATAATAATTTAAAATAATTTTTTCTCTGACACTCTGTATAAGGTAGGATTATTTATTATTACAACACAATATCTGGTCAATAAATAAACTTCAGTAAATAAGTAGCATTAAAAACTTTCATACCCTTGGAGAAATGAGGCCTTAAAATGTTTACTACAATTTCACAAAATTGAATATATTTCAAAAAACGGCAAGGTTTTAAATGTGATAAACCTTAATCAAAATTTTACCTTTATTTTAATCGTAGAATCTAAAAATAAAATATATACAGGGCGTTCCTTTTAAAAAAATACAACTATAACATTTTTTATTTATTTGGGACACTGCATCTTGTAAAAATATTTTTAAATTGTAACTCTAATAGTCCTTGAACGAACCCAAAACTTACAATTTGTAAAAAACTAATCGTTTATCTACAATACTCCGTGTGATATGTGATGAATAACCAAACTATTACATACAACATAAGAAAAAGGAAATATTTACGAAACTAACAAGATTGTCTAGATCTCAACCGTAAAAGCAGCATGTGGCATATCTTCTTATCATCCCCTTACATAAATACCCACCATATCACAGACCAAAAATACACCCTTTACGCACCTCACTTGACTGATTCAATTCATGCCTTTGAGCAGAAATACCGCCCCTTTGACAAGGTGTCGCAAAAGTGTGCTTTTTGAAAGATGTAAGAAAGAAAATTTTTGTGTCGGCTGTTCTCTGATATTATTTTGTGTAAAATATGTTCAAAGAAACGCCGACCATTTTGAAAAAAAAGAATTCTTCTTTTTCTAAACAGGCGTGAAAGTAGGTTTTGAGGGGACCTAATTGCTTTACAAATAGTGTTTAACACATTCTTATTAGGGTTAATCTGAGCGAAAATAATTTGGGTTGAGAGCAAAGAAATTGGATCTTGAAAAAAAAACTTCAAATAATATGAAAATAGGTCTAAAATTCAGGATAAAGAAATGATGGGGTTTCATGTTAAAAATCTTTTAAAAATTTTCTAAGCCGTCTTGTACATTTGACATCATTGTTTTTTACTAAGTTCTATAAATTTTTAGGCTCATTTTTTTTTAATAATTTCTATACCTTTGTGGAGGATTTATTTCTTGAAAAGGGCTTTAAGATATTTTGCCACTGAAACAGACAAATCAAAAATAAACAAAAAATAAATGTTTTGTATAAAACCACTGCCTTTTATGGCGCACTGAGACAATTCGTGTAATATGATTGCTTTTTCAAAATGCCCAACAACTTCAACCACTTCAAATAATAAAGGCATTTTGAAAAAGCAATTAAAAGATAAAAAAACGCTAAGAGTATCAAAGTGTTGATCTAATAACAATTTGACGTTTATACTATTATGTCAAAATCAACTTTTTTCCAAAGCCTACCATGACTTCACTGAATCATCGTTTCTTTTCACTGTTATTAATATCTTAATTATTAGTTATTAATACATCTGGTATTATGGTATTCTCTGGTCGATTTTAAAATAAACTATCTGTTTCTATCTTATTTTTTTATTAGAATGGGCATAATCAAGAGGGCTACTGATATGGTGTTGTAGAAATAAGGTAATTAAGGGCTTATTTTTTGGTATTTATTATAATTTTGGTTTGAAAGAAGATACCAAGATGCGGTTTTGCTTACTTTTTATTTTTTTATGCTTTTACTATTCTTTACTATCAGCTAAAATTACATATACTATCGTATTTAATTTTTTTTTAAACGCGCTATGTTTGTTAAATTGTAATAAAGCGCCCCCTAGCGTCTACGTTCAAAACCGTATTATTATTAGTTTTATGGAATAATATAGAGTAAGAAACGCTCCTTTAAACGAGCCCTCGTTTATTAGATTCTGATGGGAAAATGATTCTTACAAAAAAAAATCAAAAATTTACTGAAGATTATGAAGCTATTATTTATAGTACCCATTATCTAGGCAAAATTCTGTAAAAATTCTATTTACATATTTTCCATAGCAGTTGCGACCTCTAGCGGCCGTTTTAAAAACTTGAAAATAATTTCCAGCAATTTCTTATAGCCCCTTCAGTTATAAATATTTTCTTCCGTAGGCCCTACGGCTAATACTTTCCAAGATACAGCCGAGAGCTATTCTTAGTGGGACACCCTGTACATAAGCTATATTGAAAAATTTAATAATAAATACAGGAAGTTTCTTGAAGCTTGAAAGTAAGAAATAGTTCTTGTTTATATTTTTTTAGTATGTGGTGTTTTGTTTAAAATACACCCTTGTTGGTTTTGTATTAACACATACCGTATTTTTTTTTTAAATAAAATAACTGGATTAGATTTTCTCAGTTTTATACAGTTTTTTTTCACAATATTTTGAAGTAATCACTGAACTGACTTGTCACTCAAATTTTAAATATATTAATTTCCTGCTATGCGTTCCATTTGTACCTTATTATTACATTACAACTTATTTCTTTCTAGAATAAAATAGACTACTTTGAAATTAAAGTGACAGACACATCTGTCAAGGTTTTTGTCTTTGCACAGACTATACAAAAATATTACGTTAGAATACAGACGAATTTGACCAGCTGGTACTGAAAACGTTGTGGCACTAACCAATAACATCTCTATAAAAAAAATAAAAAAAATCATACTATGCTGCAATTTTTAACTATGTAATTATATTAATTTGAGAAAAGATTAATTATAATCATAAGTGGAAGTAATTAAAGAGGCTATACAGGGTGCGTCTCAAAAGTGGCTAACCCCTATAATTTTTTATTTTTTCAGATAAAAACGAGACTTGGCATGTTAGTATATGATATAAATTAGGATTGATTGACGTACTCAACTGTTTTCGGTCACTTTCTGTTTCACCGGAAATAACTACAACTTTTGGTTTTTAATGGCACCGCGGTATTTTTTTACTTTATTCAATAGAAAATAGAAAAAAATCGTATTTTAAATTTCAATCTAGAGTGCCATGGTTACGTTAAAGACATTAATTTTTAATCAAGGAGCCTTGGAATAATAGATTTGATCGTCTAATGTTTTTAGTGCCTTGTCCTGGCTGGTTAAAAGATGCCCAAATCGTATTTTTAATCATATCTCAATTTTTTCAAATGGAACGAGGGTGGCTCATTAGCATATTTTGAAAAGGTATTTTTTACGTATAATTTGATACCACACACTATTATATTTCGAGTGAAATTGTCATTATGAACCGCATGTTATTATGTCAAATAAACCATATCCAAAAATGTCAAAAGTTGACATACGATATGTCATTCTATTCAGAGTGTAATTTTCTATCGAATAAAGTAAAAAGATACCAACGGTGCCATTTAAAAATCAAGTTGTAGTCATTTCCGGTGAAACAGGAAGTGATCGAAAACAGTTGAATAAGTCAATCAGTCCTAATTTATGTCATGTACTAATATACAAAATCTCGTTTTTTTAACTAAAAAAATAAAAAAATTATAGGGGTCAGCCACTTTTGAGACGCACCCGGTATAGAGGTATCAGGCTTTATACACAGTGTCCCAATATTCAGCAGACATAGAACTACTGCGTATTTTTGGAAATAAAATAAGCGAATTGGACACAATTTACCTCTATTCAAAAGTGTTTTCTTTTTCCGTTAAGAGATCATCAAATTTAAAAAAAAATAAACACTTTTTTAAGATATTTTAAGAACCGATATTCCGATTTGAATGAGACTTTTTCGAGTGCATGGCATTAGATAACAACAAGATTACGTTAGAATTAAAACAAAGTTGACCAGCTTGTCCTGAGTAAGCTGTGGCGTTAACCAATAACATATTAATAAAAAAATAACATCCATATAAAAAACTGCCTACTATGCTGAAATTTTTAACTATGTAATTATATTAATTTGAGATAAGGTTAATTATAATCATAAATGGATGTAATTAAAGAGGCTAGAGAGGCAGAGGCTCTCTTTGGTCCGAGTTGGCCGCGCCGGGTCCGATCTTAATACGATAAAAGAATGGTTTAATTGGGATCGCCGTTTTATACGAAGGAGGCGACCACGCCTAAATCAAAAATTGTTAGTTAACTATATTAGTTCATAAATTATATATCTTTTATGGAAGGGAGAGCAGAACCGGATTTCTGCGCGGCGTTTTATCTTTTCGAATAGGCTCTCCCTCTTATTCTTTGCTGATTAATAAATTGTAATCGCCATCAGGCTCTATACAGGGTGTTTCAAAAAAACATATGCCATATCTCCCGTATGGAGATTCCTCACGTAAAAATAACATTTATTTTTCATATCAACATAGGTCCGATTCTGCGTTGTTTTGTTGCTACAGGGTGTCAAAGTCTTTATATTTTTTCGATTTATTATAATTTTCTTCCAAGTGCTTTTAGCGTTTTGAATGAAATTTTGGGTAAAATTTACTGTAAATGCGACATATTTTAAAGCTTAAAATGTGTCGACATATTCACCAGGGACGTGCATATGGGTTGTATCGCTGGAATATTTTTCTAAAAAAGCATGTACGCCACTGACTTTTTTCTGTTAGCGAAATAGTGTAAGCAGTTTAATGCCGATTAAAAATTATTAAAAAGTTTTAAATAAGTACTCATTGATTCCTCATCAAAAAATATGAAAAAAAGTACCTATAAACATGGGTATGGAAATGCATAGTTTTAGAGTTACAGGGTGTTAAAACTTTTTAAAATTAGGTTTTTTGTAATTATTTTAAATACCATTATTTTTTATTTGAAATTCCTGTAGGTTGGACTAATAGTAATAATATTTAATAATAAATTAGGTAAAATATATAATTTATTAATTTTATTTTTACTTAAATTTTCTTAATTGTGATTAATAAAATTGCGTTTATCTTATCAAGGTGGCCGAATTCGACAAAATATCAAGATATAACTTTTAATTGGCATTAAACGGCATACACAATTTTGATATCAATAGAGAAAAAGTCAGTGGCGCACATGTTCCTAATTAATTTATAGACACTTTTTAGCACTAAAATGTGTAGTACTTATAGTAACTTTTACCTTTAAAATTTCATTCAAATCACTAAAAATATTTGGACTGGGTTGGCGCGAGTCTATACGTTTTATGTTTTTCATGGGATCACTTTATATGCTCCTATAAGAATTTTTGTTTTACTTTGATAAAAATAGTCTCACAACATCCAAACTTATAAGATAAAACCGTTGATTCAAAGAAAAAGGAATTGGGAAAAAGACTTAGGAAGAGACGCAACCTAACGGGCGAATTCGTGACAAGGCTGATCTGATTTCCCCTTACGTCTCAAGTGTTGTACGGTGGAGACACCAATCGTTCTGCGGTCAACGCATAAAAATAAAACTCTTATTTTCTCTAATTCAGCTAGCGAAGACGGTGTGAATCTGAAAGCGACAGTGTTGCCATATTAAAATGTGTAATATATGTAATACTTTTGACGAAAATATCTTTGGATGAAAAATCCGCGTTTCTGTATTGAAAATTTATTCGTATTAAACATAGAATAAACAACAAAAATAAAAATTCTATAGGTAGGTACTGAATATGTGGTATGATCGAAAAAAGCCGTTTAGTTGGCTTGGAAATGGCGATTATTGACATTTACCATAATATTTTACATAATATGAAATAACAACGATCTTCATTTTCAAGCCAACTTTGACGCCGTTCTTTATTTAATTATATAATATTATATTAAATTGTTTAATGTTAGAAAATCCGTATTATTAGCGTACTGTACCCAAAATCCGTAAATCTACAGATTAATCAGTAGTTCTGGCAGCACTGTCTCCGGCAACCACTGACTCTGTCGACTGAAAGCAGAACTACGGTCTGCTACGGTACAGAATTCTTTATCCGCTGCGCTGGAAACGACTCAGCGCGCAGCGGCGCTGAGCTAAACTAAATATCCGAATTGTCGGACAGGCTAACGGTAACGCCAACTACATCTCGGACAGATTTTGTGCCACAAAATCGCCCATAAGGTTGCGCATCTTCTTATTTCTTCAATCAACAATGAAACTTAAAAATGCAAACAAAGCAAAAACTCCAAAGTCTCTATTCTTTAAAACCATCCGTTGATTAAATTAGAAAAATATATAATTATACCACGTTAATGAGTTTAAGAGCGGATCCTCCTCCATTTTCAAGAGACGAGCCTCGTTCTAAGGTCGACCTTCTTTAGGCACCTGCTAACTAGACCTCGAACATATTTTCCATTAATTATTAAATTAAAAAGAGGATAGTTTGTCCGTGATTAATTCGGTCCGCGGGCCCATTCTGATGAGATTCCCTTTAAACGGATATTAATTTTAATTTGATAATTGCTCGGAGGCCTGGCAGGTATCCGCTCCTCCGATTTCTGACAGGGGATGAAATATATGTAGGTTTCGAGTGGGTACTGCGGGAACAAGTCAGAGAAGGATAACCTTCTATAGTCATTATTAAATAATGTATTGTTCTTTTCATGTAATGTCTGAAAATGTACAGGGTGAGTCAAATTAGCTTTTAAAGGGAAACACCCTGTTCTATAGGAAACAGACAAAATAACCAAACCAAACCAAACCAAACTAATATCGGTCATAGGGCCTCAATTTTTATCAAAACATGATGGTGAAAACCGCACATCAATATCTGTTGCCGTTTCAGAGTTACGGGGTGTTTTTCAAAAATGTGCATTTTTAACAAGTTGTAACTTAATTGCTATGGAAAATTTTGTATTTTTATGAAAAAGTTTTCAAAGCACATTTTTACGTAGAATTATTTAATGGTTTAAGTATAATTTTTTTTAAATTAATAATTTAAGAATTATCAACAGAAAATTTGATGTTTTATATGGGACACCCTGTATATTTTTAATTCATTGAAAATAATTTAAAAAGTACCTTTCCAAAAATATAACATATGTACTTGATATTTTGCTCGATTCCTCTTCGAGATTTGAGTTTTTAAAAATTCGCGCACTTTGAAGTAAGCTTTGAACTGGGCCGGCTGTAATGCAAAATAATTGTAGCTGTGAGAAGCCATTAAAACGAAAATATTATTTACAATAAGAGATTTAGAATTTTATAACAATTTAAACTATATTTAACAACATCAACACATTTAAATTATATCTAATAACAATAAAAATTAATAGCAAACCAAGACATGAGATTTTGCTACAGGTGTTCGACATGTCGACCGTCTTCTGTTATGGACAAACGGGTCCGTTTCTGAACATTTCTTGCGGAATTCATTAAGTCAATGGAGGTGAAAGATACCCTCGCATAACAGCTAAGTACTCTAATTCTTGTCTAGGTTATACAGGCAATTTAAAAATAAGAACCTTTATTCTTTTACAAAGATAAAAATCCATAGGCACTAAGCCCGGCGGCCTCGACGGCCAACGGCCGGGATCTTGATAGCTAATCAATTATTCTCGAAATTGGATGCAAAAGTTAGCTGATAACTTCGACATTCTGAGGCAGTGCCTCGTCTTGCTGGAAAAATATGTTTTCAAGTTCCGTTAAGGGCAGATCATCAATAAGGCGTCCAAAGCCTACTAGTTAAAAGTGGCGAACTTTTAAAAATTCTGTATTTCGAAGGGGATAACAAAATATCAAGTGTGCTATATTTTTTGAAAGTCAATTTTAAGTTCTTTTCATTTAATTAAAAATATACAGGGCGTCCCAAATAAAAAATCAATTTTTCTGTTGATAACTTTTAAATTATTCATTTAAAAAAAAATATTCCTTTGCGTTTTTTTTACATCTGAGTGTAGATTTGTAACAGGCGACCAATGCAAGGACATAAAAAATCATGGTTATATAGAACAAAGTTCACTCATATCACTAATAAAACCCTTTCCCATTAATTGAACACCTGCTAAGCGAAATATATATTTAAACACAAATAAATTACGAACCAATTTATACCGTATAGACGGATTTAAAATTTAAATGTCTCGATACAAACAAATTTCAATATATATAAAACCCAAATCGAAAAAAAACACATACCCACAACAAAAAATGTTAATCGAAAGATCCACTTATAACACGTTTAAAAACTGACGGGCCCCAGTCCGATCCCCTGTAATCAGGCTGTCATTGGGCCCCGCCCAGTCCGACCCTGACGAAATTAAATTACATGCAAATCTCAACGGTCCCCACGTCAGTCCCTATCGCCATCTTTCTTTATTCTCATATGGTGGAAAGAGATAGCCGTATAGGTAAGGTCGTGATGTAAAAAGCGACAGGGTTGAAAAGTTAAGTCGAATGCCGCTACCGTCTCAGTTTTTGATTACACTTTTATGGCTCTAGATTGTAATTAGATTATTAATATGATGGCTCTAAGCAGTGTTATTACCATGCGGAACATGTACCGAATATCACAGGGCCAGCGATATTAACGTAATTTTATAATGACCTTATCATTTTTAAATTGGCAGGAGCAGTTTAATGGGACGGTTTTGCATAATTAAGTTAAAAGCAATTTTTTTTTGTATACAAAACAGTTTATTAGGTTTTGAGATGGGTGCATATACTATCTGTTCTTTCTAATCTCTAAAATATTAACAACCAAACTTATATGGAATCATGTATTACTTTACATAATTTTTGAGACTCAATCCTTATTAAAGACACACCACACTTTTAATGAAAAATAATCCATATCCAAAAGAAGCAAAAAGACTCAAAGTTGCTTCTTTTAGATTTATAAACCAGGTCTCTTTGGGAATAATGGACGCCTATTTTAAATAATCCATATCAATAAAAAAATTAATCAGCTCCCAAAATAATTTTCCGAAATATCTAACAATGAATATCTTTGGAACAAAATGTGCCAGTCTCAAAAACGAAACGGTTCTGTAAAGTACACCTTTAGGACTACAACATAATTACCAAATAAGCAAAATCAATTTTCCAAAATTTTTCGAAAAAATTCCTCGGCCCCCCCCCCTTGTCGATTATCTCAAAAACCAAAATGTCTCAGAGATCGGAACTAAAATATTCTTATTAGTAGTTAATTTTTCCGTAGAATTGACTACCGCAAACCGTTTTCCGATATATCCAAGAGATCTTGAGTTATTTGAAAAAACGTACAAAAGAAATCTATAGTTTTGTCTGTTTTCCGAAATATTTAACAACGAATATCTTTGAAACAAAAAGTGCCAGTCTCAAAAACGAAACGGTTCTGTAAAGTACACCTTTAGGACTACAACATATTACCAAATAAGCAAAATCAATTTTCCGAAATTTTTCGCAAAAATTCCTCGACACCCCCCTGTCGATTTTCTCAAAAACCAAAATGTCCCAGATCGCAGCTAAAATATTCTTACTAGTAGTTAATTTTACTTAGAATTGACTACCGCAAACCGTTTTCCAATATCTCTATGAGATTAGGTTATTTGAGAAAATGTACAGAAAAATATTATTTTCTGTTTTCTGAAATATCTAACAAAGAATATCTTTGGAGCAATGGTACTTTTTTGGTTTCTGAAACGAAATGAGAATTAAATTTTTAATGGTCAAAAATCAAGAACAAAAAAAATGATAATTTTAACCATTCTGCTAATGCTACATCAATAAGCTGTACGAGATTTGCTGGACTGTTTCGACGAGCCCTAAACCCTTCTTATGAAGTGGTCCCACAAGTGTTCGATAAGGTTTAGATCTGTTAAACATGCAGGCCAGTCCAAAACTATGACACCTTCCCCCGTTTCAAGACATTATCTAGCCACTCTGCTGCATTATCGTGCATGAAGTCAAAATTATACCCAATTGTATCCGTAGTATACGGACTCTTAATGCTCTCATTAAACTTCCTAAGCGATATGGAATTTGTATTATACCCGGTATAATTAATTATACATCTATAACTATTATTATAAAACGTGTAGTCTATATAGAATAGATCTATCCAAAATAATTTTTTAATCGGATCTGTATTACCATTTGATGGCGGTTGCATTGAAATCCTAACATAATAAGCTAAATTACGAATGTGATTAATGATCTTAAATGGTTTGCGTTCTTCTAACAAATTATGGAAGCTTTCTAGTATGAAACGATAAGGAACAATTAACGTTAAATTGCATTATATCTATAAGTTGAAATATGTGTGTAATTACTGTGTGAATTTTAATAATAATACAGGGCGAACCACTATTTCAAACATACACTAACCGGCACAAAAAACGGGCACCTTAAACCTTAAAGTTTTGATGTATTTTAAACTTTAATATATTTTGTTCTAGTGGGCCGATTTTGATGACTTTTTAACAATTTGTAGCTAAATTATTTGACCTTTTTGTATTTCTTTCTAAATTAAAATGATAGTTTTCATCTGTCAATTATACGAGGGAAAACAAAATGTTGATATTTTGGTGAAAGTTTAAAACACCCTGTGGAACATGTTAACAAAGCAAGGATTTTAAAAATGATTTTATTATCTAGGTAGGTCTTTTCTCGCTAGTTTGTTTTTTGATTCATCGCAATAGCTTTATTTTTATTGGAGATATTCGATTTTGAATAAGACAGCAACGATTTACAGCAATTTTAGCATTGATTTTGAGTCTTCATCAACATACTTATTAAATAGTGTGTATTGTTTTTGTAATGTCACTGTCATTTAAAAAGTCATATTATTGTTTATTGACGTTTATTCTAGTAAAGATGGTTTTAAGTTCTGATATGGTTCTGATGTAACGGCTATTGCTACTTTGGTTGATCATGGCAGAGATCAACTTTTAACTTTAAACCATATCTGCTAGAGTTACTGCCCTACAGACAGTAATAATATTATTTTTCAAAGACAGTGACATTACATAAATCATAAACACTATTTTATAGGTCTGTTGGCTAGGACCAGAATAGAAGCAAGGGCATGGTTTTAAGGTAAAAAATACGAAAAAATGTTAGTGTCTTCTTCAAAAGCGAATATCTCAAAAAAAAATAAAGCTATGAGTCAAAAAACGTATCGAGGAAAGACACACCTAGATGATAAAGTAATTTTTAAATTCCTTGCTTTGTTAACGTACTCCACAGGGTGTTGCAAACTTTTACCAAAATATCTAAATTTTGTTTTCACTCGTATAATTAACAGATGGAAACTTTCATTTTTAATTTAAAAAGATATACTAAAAATTCATATAATATAGCTTCAAATTGCCTAAAAATCATCAAAATCGGTCACTAGAACATAATATACCGGGTGCGATAAAAGTGGCTCACCCCTATAGCTTTTTTATTTTTTTAGATAAAAAAACGAGATTTGGTAAGTTGGTATATGACATAAATTAGGATTGATTGACGTATTGAACTGTTTTTGGTCACTTCCTGTTTTACCGGAAATGACTACAATTTTTGATTTTTAAATGTTACCCTCGGTATTTTTTTACTTTATTCGATAGAAAATAACACTCTGAATAGAATGACATATCATATATGTCAAGTTTTGACATTTTCGCATATGGTTTATTTAAAATTATAACTTGCAGCCCATAACAAAAATTTGACTCGAAATACCAAGTGTGTGGTATCAAAGTATTCGTAAAAGAATGCTTTTTCCAAATATGCTAATGAGCCACCCTCGTTCCATTTGAAAAAATTGAGATATGATTAAAAATACGATTTGAGCATTTTCTAACTGGCCAGGACAAGACACTAAAAACATTAGACGATTAAATCTATTTTTCCAAGGCTCCTTGATTAAGAATTAGTGTTTTTAACATAGCAATGACACTTTTGATTGAATTTTAAAATTCAATTTTTTATTAAGCGAGAATGTCAAAAGTTGACATATGATATGTCATTTTATTCAGAATGTCATTTTCTATCGATAAAGTAAAAAAATACCGAGGGTGCTATTTAAAAATCAAAAGTTGTAGTCATTTCCAGTGAAACAGGAAGTGACCAAAAACAATTATTGAATACGTCAATCAATCCTAATTTATGTTATATACAAACATACCAAATCTCGTTTTTAATTTTAAAAAGTTATAGGGGTGAGCCACTTTTCAGACGCACCCGGTATATAAAACTTTAAAATACATGAAAATTTTAAGATGCCCGTTCTTCGTGCATGTGTTTAATGTTTTAAAATTTAATGTCCACTAACGGACAAGCGAAGCATTTTTATACAGAGATAAATTGTGTTCAACTAAATTATTTTGATTACAAAAAACATAGTATGCCCAGGGAATATTAAGACACCCTGTGATACACCAATTATTTCCATATATTGTTGATAATATACCTATTATATTTGATACTTTGACACACCCAACAAATGCTGCCGATATTTTATCAAATATATACCTAAAAGAAGAAGAATTAAGACGAGGTATAATCACTCTGCGGGGCGCAAAAGGCGTTTTGTAATAAACAGCGGGTGGATATGCCATTTTCCATGTTTTACACCTACATGATTACACTTCGATCTATAAAGATACTCTCGCTTGGCACAAACCAAAACATTCTTTGTTTTAGTAGTGATTTATTAATTCTTAATTTAGAATTTTTACGTCGTTTAGAAAATACGTATACAGTTATTGTAAAACAGTTCAAAACAATTCATTTTTATTATTCCTTTATTAAAAACAAAGAGTTTGTTCGGCGAAAAATCGATAATAGTGATACTTAAAATATTTATAATTAATTCAAACATTGAATATTTTACATTAATTATTGAAGTGAATTAAGGTCCGACCAAACCTGGATTTTTAGTCTCGGCCGAGACCGAGACCGAGAAAAAAAGAAGTTCTCGGCCAAGAACGAGACCGAGACCGAAACACGATACAATATGTATTCAATAGTTTATTATATGAAAAAGCATCTGATAATAATGTAATAAAAACGTTATTTTCAGGCTGAAACGGTTTCATTGGGATTTAATACTATAAAATTACTAATAGTGAAAAATTACTTCTTTAGTCTATGTTATAGACTATAAAAGTAATTTTTCAGCATTGCATCCTTTCAAATTATGCAGTGTTTCATCATATTCTTTCTAAATAGTTGTTTGCTAGAGAGCGTAGCTAGATATTCTATGCTAGAGAGGCTTGTTGGTGGTGCCAACTAGAAATGTATAAGCTGCTGGTTTCATTCTGTTATAGTTATTAACGTAATAAGGCCGATAAACAACAAATAACGGCCGGGCTGAAGTTTGTGATCCGAGGCGATAGCCGAGGATCATAAGCAGCCAAGGCCGTTATTTGTTATCGGCCGTGTTGCGTTCTAGATTTTTCGTCATACTGCAGATTTTTTAGAGCAATAAACACTACTATTTAATAACAAATTTTATTGAACAATAACACAAGTAAGGATAAAAAATACATAATGTCTTATACTAAAATTCATTTTTCATGATAATGAACATGGAAATTAAAAGTGCACTTGTTGTTCTTAGAAATCTGTAATCCTTCCCAGGGATTTACAGATTTTATAGAAGAAGATGATGCTACTGAAGAATGGCAAATATTTGTATCCACTAAAGACACATTATTTTTTGAGCTATCATGAAAAAGTTGATTTGTTATTTTCATTCTTTTGGAAACTGATTTTTCTATGTAAGTTTCTGCCACTGTTGAAGACTCCCATCCTCCTAGCTCCTTTAGCGATAGTAAATCACCACCATTTTCGGCGAGCATGGTTGCTGATGATCTACGAAATGAATGCCCTGTATAACGTTCTGGATTCTCCAAGTTCAAAAATTTTGCAATTTTCTGCGGTACGCTCCCGATGGTATGTATACCGACGATTTGCTTAACACACTTGCCTTTCTTGTAACCAATGAAAAATTTTGGATTGTCAAAGTTACGAGGACGCAGGTTGATGTATTTTTGTATAAACCATAGGCATCAAACGGAAGGCCCGTTTTTGGAATAAGAAATTTCCTATCTTTCTTATTTTTAGTATTTCTTAATGAGACAAGAATATTTTTCTCCGAATCTTCGAAATCATCAACTGTGAGTGACCAAAGCTCGCTGCGCCTACAAGCTCCAAGAATACCAAGCACCAATACAATTTTTCGAGTAACCAGGTGTAATCATCGGCATCCAGTAGAAAATTATTTATGTCATTCTCCGACAGAACTTTGGCTTTTTGGTGAATAACCTTCGTTTTGCGCGCCTCAGAAACATGAACAGTTTACCAAATCTATGAACAAATATAATTTAGATGAGTATGATTAAATATCGAAGAATATAATGGCTTTTTACCTTGATATGTCGATGTTTTCATATACTCTCAACGCAAGCTTCAGCATGGATATCTTTGTCCACAGTGATGTAGGAGAATACATTTCAGACATTCTTTTAGCATAAGCCAGCAATACCGCTTCATTTACGCTGTTTATACTTCTATCCTGCCGCCACTTCAAAAAATTGTCATATTCCTGCTGATATCTCTCTCTGGTTATAGTCGGAAGTAAATTTTGAGTAGCCGCAGCCGCTTCCTCCTGTATTTCCAACGGAATTTCTCGCGACATCTCGCTATGGTCTATTTTCCCAATTTTTGAAAAGTCCAACTGACAATAAATAGTCATTGTTGCAGGTGACAGACGTTACGATTACCTTAGAAACTTAACGGCCGCCGGCCGTTATGATAACGTCCGGCGGACGTTATATGCATCTTTTCCATTCTGATTTTGCTTATGTTATAATAATATAACAATATAGTATGACGAAAAATTTATAACTTACATTAATAAAACACTAACATGTAGAATGTAGAATGAGTAAGAGGGGGGGGGTAATCACTGCGACCTTAAAGAACTATTGTGCCCCCCTTCCTTGAGTCATCACACAATCTATAACCCATCATACATCTGTTGTAGAGGGGCAGGGTATTTCCCATCCTCCTCTGACAACAGTTCTTCCTCCGAGGGTATACACCCTTCCACGGTTGGAGTTTGGCCCTCCGTGTCGCTCTTCACAGTCGAGGAGCTTGCCTCCGGCTGAGGAACCTGTGAGGTGGAGGCTGGAGGATTTCTCTCCATTTTCTCCACCTCTTTAACTTGGTCTCTCCTTAGACCTGATACCGGTGTTGTCCCGTATCTATAATAGAGGATATGTCCCTCTTTCTCTATTGCCTCCTTGGATTTGGGGTCAATTCCTATTGTGAGGATCTGACCATGACCCTCCTCCCTCCAGTTGATGACTCGCCAACTCCTTGACTCGATGTCCTTACATTGAAGTTCTGACCTTGGATAAGGCTCAGCAGGTAGGTGGTGTCTTTCGCCCCTTGCTCCTCGACAGAAAAACCGTTATGATGTGTGAAAGACCTTTAGGGATATTTTCTCCCTTCACTGCAACCATTTCCGGCCAATTTTTTTTGCTAATTTTTAAGCTTAGGTGCGATTTCCACCAACCAATTCGCCGGTTCTTGAGATACACAATCTATGAGGATCATGCCCACCCGAAAGTGTATCCCCGCAAAACGCAGCTGACCCACATTTTGTAGATCGTTGTGTTGCGATCCGATCATCACTACTTCGTCCAGTATAGCCTTTTCTAAAGACGTTTGCTGGTCGGTGGTCAGAGCAACCTCTGGGAAATCCTTTGGCAGCACCGCCATTTTCACTTGTCCAGCAATAGCGGCAAAGCTGGTGATAAGTCCCTGCTTGCCTCCCGGTGTTGGACGGCTTTCCATCCTGGCTTTTTTCTCTCTTTGCCGGAGAAGAGGTGAGAGGTTCTCGCTCCCTCTCTTGCTTTTTGATGGAGATGAGTCAGGTTGTTTCTTGGTTTCTTTACTTTCCCCTTTTCGGAGGAGTGTTTTCGCTTTTGCTTCCTCTGGAAGTCCTTCGTGGAACAGTCGAAGGTATCTCCGTACTTCTGCTCCGCTAAGACCTACTCTCAGAGGATCGTCTAGCCCGCCTGGTTGACCCAGGCCGGGTAGACAAAACGGTGGCTTATGTCGCTTATTGGGTCTAGAGGTAGGCTCCCGACCCTTGCTGGAGAAGGTGGTAGCTTGTGTGCCACATGTGGAGGATGATCCCAAGCAAGTGTCAGCCGCCCCTCCTGTAGTTTCCTTTGGATTTGGTCCCTTGGAACTTTCATTTGTAATGTTCCCAGTGTCGCTAGGGGCCAGGGGGCTTCCCCACAGCTTCACCGGTGGTGTTTTTAATACTAGATCTCATAGTGTTCCCACCGGTCGCTAGGGACAGTCGGTCCATTTCTACAGAGCCCCAGATGCAGAAGTAAGAGGTAAATACAATGGGGTGCCCCCTGATTCTTCCCATCGATGAGAAGCAGACTTTCTAGATGCATTTTGTCCATTTTTTCGAATTTAGGCAAACAAAGAAAACCTGCTAAGCTTTTTGCAGGAAGCTTACCGAAAAACTAGTAGACTTGAAGATTGAATTAAAAATCATAAAAATAGTACACCTAGATGTTAAAAATCTAATAGTTTTGATGATATCTGAAAAAATTTTAAAAAAATGTTGACTGTTTTCGTATTCCTAACTACATGGTTCCCAGTCATAGTTCCATTCATTATTTTAAGTAGGTAGTATTATTCAAAAAAAATAGAGAAGTTGTAGTACAAAAAAAATTCTTCAACTGGCAATGATAAACAAACAACAGTATGTCCACGGCCGCGGCATATGCAGGACATATACTACTTCTGTTTGTTTATCTACCGTCAATGGACATACAGCACATGGAAGTCTCAGGTATTTTTGCCATTTAATTCGAATGTAACATTGTAACTCTGTCTATGTAGTTTGCAATGCCACCTTCGGTTAAAAATCTTAAAAAATGGACTAAATGCATTGAGTAAATCTGCTCCTCAGATGCGCAAACGTCATGCCAATATTTTTTTGTATACGCTGACAATACTGCCGGTAGTTTTTAGTGTATACAAAAGTGTGTTTTTAAGAGATACATAAAGCTGTTTCGCTCTCACGACCGTATGGGCTCTTAAATCTAACCCATTTCAAACAATTTGGTAATTAGCCTTATTTGTAAGACGTCGACCTACCGCAGCGGCATCATTAAACCTATTTGTTATATGGATTATCACGTTTATTAATTTTCCAATTTTTTTCTCTTGTAATAGAGAAACAAAAAATAATTTAAAAATCACGCTCCCAATAGCTATTAATCTATTTGAAGTTAGTTTCGGTAGTAACGATCTGACTGTTCTCTTCCTCTTTTTTTTCGGTGTGATTGGTTATGATATATTATGCTTTGTTAATGAAATTCTTAATATTCTTCATTATAGATTTTATACTAAGATCCCAGTTAGATTTACAGAAAAACTGATGTTTCCGGTTTTCGTTTTTATTTTTTGACGAGTTTATTTTGACAGTTAGAAAAAATCTACAAAAACATTATCCAAGGAACTTTTCAGCTTTATCCTTGGTGACGTCAAAAATCACTTGAGATGTTCGTTTTTGTGGAACCATAATCAACTTTCTTATTTTAAATAGCGACCTGGATTCTTTGTTTCATTTTTTAGAAGCATACGATCTCCCAAACAAACATACAAATACAACAAGGTATACGGTGGACAGTCAGGGATGCATATTATCTCCCCTTCTTTTCAATATGTATATGCATATAGTGAAGCCGAGGGGCAAACTGCTGGTGTTATTTATTGTACAAGCACTTGGTAATACTGGTATTTTTTTGGTACTAATTTGGTATTTTTGGTACTAATTTGGTATTATTTGGTAATAAACTGGTTTTATTTGGTATTAAACTGGTATTAAACAGGTATTTTGTTGGACATCTGGCAACGCTGGATTAGACGCACGTGGCGACGACGCGCGACGGCCGGGAAGCTGATTGCATCATTTCTAGCCCATTTGCATCTAAAGCTAATACTGAAAAATATCTATACTTCTAGCCCCAAGTACATCTAAAGCTAATACTGAAAAATATCTGGAATCTAAAGGTGCTTTGACAAAATCGTTTAGTTCTGGAAGTCTTTCGGAAGATACCAGTCTACATGTTTTGGAAACTGATTATACCCAAGAAAATAATATAGTTTCTAAAATACTAAAGCAATGGTTAAAGTCAAAAATTGGTGATGTACTCTGGAGCACTCTAAACTGCAATAGTCTGTTTAATAACATTATTTTTAGTAAATCAATTTTACTTCCAAATTCTACTGCAAACTCGATTTCGGGATCGACTTTAATATGCAAAATAACCTGCTTTTGTAAAAAGCAAGTAACCTTGATAAAGCGTTTTGATAAAGCTTGTGTTGAAAAATACACTTGATCAAGCATTTTGATATAACAAATAAATTATTTATACCAAAAATTAGTAATAATCTCAGTGTTAAATCCGAGGTTAAATCAGAGGTAAGCAATAATTCTTCAAATACCTCTGAGGCACAACCAAAAATAACTTCATTTCTAAAAAAACCTTCTATCGAGCCTTCTACGGAAAATACCGAGGAAATTACATCAGAGGCATGCAAACCCTCATGTAGCAAAATTGTACCCCCTAATCTAATATGTGAACTCCCTGTAATCAAATAAATTATAATGTAAAAATACTAGACTGCGTAATTATCCCAACAAGCCTCGGAACTACCCTTATCAGCCGCCACTTTAGCCATACCATCCACAAGCAATAATAATTATCTCCCCGATGTTACCCCTTTACTACCATTATCAGCTGCCGCTTCAACCTTACCGTCAACAAGCAATAATTCAATTTGGAAGTCTACAAAATACAGCCGCTCGCAAAGGAATAAAAGAAAAATTGAAAAGTTTCAGTATAATCAACCTCTTATAACCAACTTTATTTCGATATTAGAGAAAATAAATTCTAATCTTAAGGAAAATGGAGAAATGTCAAAAGCTCTTAAGGAAACGATGATGGTTTGTCTAAATGAACCCGAGAATGAACCTGATGAGAATAAGCCAGAATCGAGGCCAGAATCGATGCCAGCAAACAAATTTTTAAACATGTTGCTTAAGACAGACTGTAGTACTAATTTGGTATTTTTTGGAAATAATTTGGTATTTTTGGTAGTTTTTTCCCAAAATTGGTATTTATTGTATACCATTTTTGGCAGCGGTTTGCCCCTCGAGTGAAGCCATTCAAAAAGCTTTGGAAGAGGGAGATGAGGGAATCAAAGTGAATGGTCAACGAATCAACAATATCAGATACGCTGACGATGCAGTAATAATGACAGACAATAGCGAAGATCTGCAGAACCTACTTCAAAGAATAAATGTATCCTGCAAACAATATGGGCTGAATATGGATTTGAAGAAAACAAAATTGATGATTATTACAAAAAACCAAAATGTAAAATACTTCAATATCAATAGACAGCACGCCAATAGAAAAAGTCCAACACTACAAATACTTGGGAACTAATGAAACTGCCGAACAATTGCAAGAAATAGTCAAGTCCAGGATTGAGATAGCCAGAAATTCTATTTTGAAACTAAAGAAATTTCTTTACAGTAGAGATATAAACTTAGATTTAAGAATAAGAATAAGAATGCTCCGATGCTATGTGTTTTCGACCTTATTATATTATGGTGCCGAAGAGTGGACGCTTAAAACAGCCGAAATTAACAAACTGGTGGCTTTCGAAAGGTGATGTTATCGTCGCATGTTACGGATTTCTTAGGTCAATAGAGTTAGGTTATCGAGGTGTTACGCTGTATGAACAAGGAAGAAGAAATACATAAACCCTTAAGAGGAAAAAATTGGAATATTTTGCACATGTTAAATACCAATCCTAAATCCTAAATACCAATTGCTCCAGAATATTATGGAAGGAAAAATCCAAGGAGGACGTAGTCGGGGCAGAAGACGAACATCCTGGCTGGAGAACCTCAGAGAATGGTATGGAATGACATCGAATTGATTATTTATATAAAGCAGCCGCAAAATAAATCAAAATAGCCATGATGATTGCCAACCTCTGTTAGGAGACGGTACTTGAAGAAGATCAAAGCAATGACGTAGAGCACTCTCCCAAAAATGTTTGCTTGTTTTTTTACACGCACATTATAAAAGTTAGTGAATTTACTTAGCCACTTAGGATTTACAGTAGGTATGTAGGATCTAAAACTGTTACATACTCTCTCGTTGGACAGACGTATTATAAAGCTATATTACAGTTGATCATAAAATACAAATAAATTACGGCAACCATAAATCTCCTTAATTTATTAAAGAACATGTTAATATCGATGTAGAAAGATTATCTTTTGGGATAACTAACCACGCGACAAAAATTCCCATAAAATTAATTCAAACACGGGACCAGAAAAGATCAAAACAAAACCTCCGATAGTCACCTGGTTCAGAGTATTAAATAATACAGAACTACTTTACAGGATTTTCTTCTGACCATCTACTTACCGCCATTTTAATAACAACATTTGGTTGCCAAAACTGTAAGTAATAAAGTAAATTGGCTATTCCTCTGGTTATTATTCTGGTTACACAAGAATATTTAATTTTAATGATTGTCTAACATTATTAGTTACAATATAGTAAAAAAATATATTTCCAAAACTTAAAATACTAAAACTGCAGGGTAATACGCAGTGACTAACTGTTCTGGCAGTCCGCCTTATATAGTTATAATCCACTGTGTTAAACTATTTAAAAAATCGTCTAATTATTTCTTATTTTTGAATGGATTTATATCAAACCATGTTATTATTATATATAAAAGTAGTTTTTATTGACATCGGGTCAATCAATAATTTTCCCAATCAACTCGATATATTGATGATGTTGCCAGTATTAATCATCAAGCAATACTACTGTTATATTAACCAATTAAGACCGCGTAAACAAACGTAACATATGCAATTTTATATACTAATTCATTATAATAAAATTAAATAATAAACATATTGTAATTATTATATTCCTGCAGATTGAGTGTGAAAAGTTTTATTCTTAAATATCTACTCTACATATTATAAACGCCTGTTCAAATATTAATCTTGTGGAATATATATCAACATAAGGAGGCTCAAACGCACTGACGACTAGGTCGCAGCGACCAGCATTTGATTCAATATAGTTACTGGTCGCAGCTGCGTTTCCTAATGTCACTGAATCAAGTGCTGATCGCTGCGACCTGGTCGTCAGTGCGTTTGAGCCCTAAAACGAGATGAAATTAACGAAATATCATCGTAACAACAGCTATTTTAGAAACATTCTAGGTTTACTTATTTTACTGAGATTTATAAAAAAAGTCCTTTGCCTCGGGTACAGATACCGCCACGTTTTGGAAATAGCTCAAAACGAAACAAAATTGAACGAGGCAATACGAAACGCCAACCTCCCCTCCCCTCCATTTATAACAAAATTGTTGAAAAGGTTAAAGAGAAACGAAATAAAATAAAGTGACTTGGTTTTACATGAGCCCTCACAACTTTTTATAGTGGAAGAATAATTTGTGTTGCGAGACTTGGCATTTTTTACACTCTATGTTTTTGATGGGATTTAGTTGTCTGAAGACTAAAGCTTGATTTTCATGCATCCGTTGTCCGACGATACGATGATATGATCATAGATACGATATTAATTTTATTGGTTCAATTTAAAGACTTCGATTGGTTAGAAAATTACGCAGTTTTTAAATTTATGGCATTTTTACGCCTCCGTTCATCGGATATACGATTTGCTTGTGATTGGTGTCATTTTATATTTTCATTTTCATAACGATTTCGCTGTTTTACTTATAGTCTAAGAGCTAGCAACGTTTTCGAGAGAGACTTTTAAGAAAGCTGGTTCTTTAATATATCTTTTGCTATGCTCTCCTGGCCAGAGAGCGGACCGTCTCGCTGCCGGTAGACGTTGCGTTCACTACTGCGCATCATATCTTTATTCAACATCTGTTCATACAGCGTATCACAAATTCGCCCTGTATTTCAGGAACTAAGGAGGCTAGGACAAACTTATATGTAGCATATTTAGTTTCATAAAAAAGTAGCAAAGTAATGTGAAAATCATCATGATTGTATCTCTACTCATAAACGAGAAATTCCATAAAACACACGAAAATGGGATACCCTGTACAGATGTGATGCGCAGTAGTGAGCCGCAGTAGTCTACCGGCACAAGACAGATGAAAAGTGGCGCGAAAACGCTATAACCAATCAGTCCCGCCCCCATATGACCTTAATATCGCATTAAAGAATAGACACCGTTATGGTTCATTCGAACGTTCGAGAACAATCGAGTTCCACTGGAATGGAGGAGTACCTACGAGAACATTCTAAACCTTCTCTGTGCACCTAATGATCTAATGGACAATTCAAGAACTGTTTAGCTGTGGGTATATAAGCCGACGCCTGAGGTCTGAGGAGGACAGAAACAAATAGACGAGTACAGTTACCGCGCTAAATTCAAAATACATTCCTTCTAGATAAATAGTTTGTAAATAGTTCTTTAAGTCTTTTACCGTTGATGTTTTGTTACTTAGTGTAAAATAAATTATTTTTAAATAAATTAGACTTTCTATCCACACGGAACCGATGAAAAAACGTAACATTATCAACGAATAACGGACACATGAAAATCAAGCTTAACTGTCACATCTACGTTTTTTTATCACCCTGAACTGAAACCTTTTTTACAATAATTATTTGTCTTTGATTTTCGTTCAACTTTTTCCAACGGTCGCGCGCTCCCCTTGGGATCATATAAACAGTCGAACGTAATGGCAATATCTGTCACATCAAGACCCACCAAACAGAATGGGGGTACGGCGCGCCGCAGCAGGGGGCTGCCGCCAATCTATTGTGTGTACGCGGCTTTACGATAAATCGGAATTTTATATGGGCGGCATTAAAACTGGAAGATAATAAATTGGAGAGGGATGGCGAGTGTAATTATGCTCGTCACGTGGACGTTTATTTGAAGAGAGACTATGGGCGTGGGCGTAGGAATTGTGAATGAAATTGAAAAATATAGTTTTTTTGTCGAAAACGTCAAATTTAATTGGATTTTCAGGTCGTAAAATTGTTTGTACTGTATACATTACTAGCTGATACCCGTCTATATTTCATATCAATTAAACTTTTAGTTACGTAATCGAGAGCGCGATTTTTAAATTCATTGTTGGCAACCTTGAACATATTCGGCGCCGTTCTGACTGAACTGGAATTTAAATTTAGCGCTGGGGATTCAGGTGGTAACTCTGGTGCAAAAAATGTCAAGTTGCCGCTTTTATTTATTTATTTCCTGACATTGTCATTCGTTTGGACACTTTAGTTTTGTATTACGAGTGTTTGATTTAAATAAATAGTGTTGTGATACTTTAAGCTTAAAAATGTTTACCCGCAGACCTTGCAGTCGAACATTGTTCTTTTAGAACCTTTTTAGTGCGAAGTGGGCACAGGATAGCTTAATATCCGTAAAAAATCATCGCAACTTTATTAGAATATTTTGAACGGGAAAGCGGTAGTAATGGCCCTTTAAGTCCCTTAAGTGCTGTTAAGAAGGTGAGTTTTGTTGATGTAAATAATAAGTGTTTATATATTTATAATTAATTTATTCTTGTTTCCTAAAATGTTTTGATTAAAAGAAAATATATAAAAGTGGGCAACGCTGTGCCGGTCAAACTTGGTATGAACTGTACTTTTTCACATCCACTAACATTTGGAACGATAAATATTTTAGGAAACAAAAATAAATTGCTTGTAAATATATAATAGTTATTTTTTATACAAGACGATAAAATGGTATTCTATCGTCGCCGAAAAGATTAATTCACGATGCGATGGATGAAATCGCGAGTGAATTAATTTCGGGAGACGATAATGCAATTTTATCGTCGTGTATAAAACAATATTTTTTTCCATAGCGAGTTACGTTTTAAAAATATTAATTAATATTATATAATTATTATTAATTAATATTCAGAAATTATTATTTCAAGGAATCTATTACGAGTAGAAAAAATATTGCGCTGGGTTGGCGTTGGTTTCCATGTAATTTGACAAATAAATAAAGCTGTCTCTTTAGTTGTCAGTTTTGAGTCAATATCATGCATTAATAATCTTTCAAAATGCTTTCAAAATCCAAACCGCTCTCATTAAAGAAATTCCGAAAAGTGTTGATAGCGTCCATTTTCAAAGTAATAATTGCTATCTTGTGAGTTTAATTCAAGTTTTATTTACTCCAACCGGTGATAATTGTGAAAAAGTGGCATTAAAAACTTAAAAAGCTGTGCTGTGAACTGTGAACTGCAAAAACCATCGTGGATCGTGGCATAACGCCGGTTTCTAATGTTTCATAGGTATTTCATACATGCGTCCTTATATAAAATAAAGTTTCTTGTATGCAACACACTGTCTTTTATTTATAAAATTAAACGAAAATAATAATAAATTTGAATAAACAATATTTGGCGATATAATTCCGAAAAAAGCCGAACCGCTCCGAAATTTTCAAAAGTTTTGGGTCGCGACCGTTGCAAGAATAGCGCCAAATAGTGTTTACATTGTCCTTATGGGCACTTTCCAATCTAAACTTGTTTCATTTATCTATGATATCATGTCAATATTTTTTAATTCTCTTTCGTGTCGATTGCTGATTGAATTGGAGCCAGAAATGGCTCAAAACGAAATAAATAAATTACCAGCAGATATTCAGGCTGAGGCGACAAACGCCATATCCAAACTACTTCCATTTAATCCAGAATAATAATTATGAAAAGGAATACAAAAATTTTCAAAAATGGAAGCAATTAAAAAACGTGCGAGAAGAAATAAACTAAGAAAGTTTTAACCTATCCTCGCTGTTAAAGTGTCATTTAATCTACCCTTGCGGTTAAAATACTATTTTATCTACTATTATTTTTAATAGATATAAGGCAATTTTAACAATTCTTATGGAAAGAACAGTTATTATTTACATCGATAATATTCACCTTCTTAACAGCATTTAAGGGATTTTTTTGGAGAAAAAATATTGGAGAATTATTTTCCCAAAGCCCAATATTCCGTGAACATAGAACAACTCCGTATTTTTTACTCAGAATAAATTAATTGCACACTATTTACTTCTATACAAAAGTACTTCATTTGTCCGTTAGAGGTGCATCAATAAAAAAAATGAAAAAATGTATAATTCATTTATTTTAAATTTTTATAAGTTTATGAAGCTTATATCATTTGTGATACGAACATAAAATTCCATATTTTCGTCAACTAGAATATTAGCGCATAATAGATTTTATATGTCTACATAGGGCTTGACGTGGAAAGAAACATCCTTTGCAAGTCAGCTTCAGAAAACAAAAATTCCTCAAAAAGTATGCGCGGTGACGTTTTTTTACAAGAGACAAAAAAATGCAGTAAATACTAGAGGGACAATTTTAAGCAAAAAAAAGTCAGTCGTTTATGGAATTAGAAAATATTTATACTAAAATTTATGTAGGGGAGGGGGTAGTTTTTATCCTTCCCATATCTTTTCTTGATATTTGTGAATGTCTACTGTTAAAGCACTAATGAATGTCCTGCAGGATGCTTCCAACGTTGGAATCAACATTGGTCGCATCATTTGGAATAGGCTTTGACAATATTTTGCAATT
>NW_022145666.1:0-9495 GCF_002938485.1 Sitophilus oryzae | reverse complement strand
GTGCTCAAGTCATGATTGTAGAAAACCTCGTCTTTTAATTAGGCCTGTCTTTATTTGAGGCGCTTCTAATCCTGTGCTGAATTTCAGATGATGTTCAGCTTAAGTCCCAAAGTCTCGTATACCCAGGTATATGTGTTCAACATTTCTTTCAATTGCTGTAACGTATTTGCAACTAGAGCACAGTCATCAGCGTATTGAAGTTCTGTGATGAATTTTGTACATGTTTTTGCGAGTCTTTTTATATTGAACAGACCGCCGTCGTATCTGTATCTAATGCCCAAACCTCTCTCCAGCAGTTTGCTGTCCACTATAATGGAGAAAGCTGCCATGAATATGCTGAATAGGAGAGGCGCTAAGACACATCCCTGCCTATCTCCTGTGTTTGTTAGGAAGGGATCGCTCAGTTATGGAGGCTGAGATTGTTGGGTACTCCGAACTTTTCCATAATTGCCCAAAGTGTCTGTTCACAGAGTTGAAGACTTTTGTTATAGGTCGATGAATTCAGCATAAAATTTAGACTGCTGCTCTTTTACTTTTTCCTGTAGTTGGTTTGGTTGTGATGGAGTATATGGAATCGACGGTGCCGCAGTTGGTGCGAAAACCTGTTTGCGATTCTGGGAGAATTTTTTTCTATATGTGGGTGCAGGCGGTTTGACATAATTTTTGCAACAATTTTTTCTCCGATAGCCGGTAGTGAAATTCCTCGGTAGTTTCCGCAATCTAATGTACTTCCTTTGTTATTAAATATATTCGCGTTGCAAAAGATGATAATTTTCATCCAAATATTGACGTTACTTCTGAATTTTTTTGGAAAAAATCGTAGTAAAAATGAGACTTCTACACCATGTATCTCCGAAACTAAGCATTTTAGGACATATTATTCATTTATAGGAACTTCTGTATTTATTTTTATATCCAAAATATGCTGCCGAAGTGCCTGTATAGTGAAGAAACTCAAAACTTCTTATCTAAACATATAAGAAGTCATTAATTGCTGCTCATATAATATGGCAATACCCCAAAATACTCTATAATATATAAAAAATATGGTAGAATAACAAGGTTTTCAGGTTTTTATAAAATTGTTGGATTAACTCAAATGCCAGATAAAAATGAGGTTAAGTGGTAGAGCACCTAATGGTGGACTTTTTATGACCCCTTGTGTTTTCTCCGGCTAAAAAAGTATATATTTTTTTGTTATATTTATTAACTTAATAATTCTATTTTGTAAAGAAATAAAAAAGGCACTTAAATAATTTCTACTTTGCCATTTTTATTTATACTACTTTCATTATCTCTCTCAGTTTCAGTAGGTACGAATCTGGATTTTTCATTTCACTGTTCAAATTTTTATTTTCAATACATAAAATCATAATTCATAAATTAAGAGTTACGTCTGGTAAAGGTATACATGAAAGTAAATTTCTAATTCCAGTATGAGACAAAGAATACGAAAATCAAGGTAGCTCCACTATAAAGACATTTTTTGCAGTAGTTTATGCACTTGAGAATTTGCTAAGTTCAAACTAGTATCGAGCCTTTTATCTATAATCGCCATATGTCCAGCTGAAACCTTGACCTTAAAACCTTTAAATGCAGAAAATAAATGAATGTTATTTATTTGTGAGGTTTCTAAAGTTTAAGGATTATCGATATTATATAGTTATAGAAGTTTTACCGTACAAAAATATACCTAGGTTAAAATTAAGGACATTTAAAAGAATTATGGAAGTAACTTAAATAAATAAGTAATGATTCACAACAAGAAAAAACAAGATTTGATTTTTTTTTTTAATTATCTGACAACATTCTACCCATTAGCATTGAGATAATTAAACTATTTTTAAAAACACATCTTAAAACATCACTATAAATTATTATTACAACAGGCTGTTAAAATACCAAGTATAAAAGTAAGTACATAATATTTGATTTTTCAACTGTGAAATGACATGAGGAGTCACTTACTTAATTTCTTGATTCGTTAAATTGGTAGTTGTAAAATGTTAATTAACTTGGTGTAAATTTATTTAACATGGTTATGAGAAAAGCACAAGCAGGAGCTATTAGAAGTTCTTTGTGCCCATTAAACAACAATTATTAATTATTACATCAATAAAAATTCGGTAACTCAGAAATCTTTTCAACGAATATCACTATTGATGGCAAAAGCAAATCATAATATTTTTTTAGGAAATATCGATTTACTAAAAGTTCTTTCATCTATTGCGTAAAAGTACTCAAACGGTGAAAAAATGTGTTTTTATTTGTTAGGCAAGCTTTTTATGTAAAATATTGAAATTAATTTTCGTAAATATTGTAGAAAAAATTCCATGGTTATAATGAGAGAGAGTGTGTAGGCCTCGGGTATTATAGAGTCAAAACTAATAAAATACTTTTATAACAAGCGATTTATTTATAATTTCAATATTCCTCCGACTGATACAAAAATGTATAGGAACTGCATTGCGTGTTTGTGTGGAAGGAGGAATCAGTTCTTGATTGTTACTATAATTTCTCTGCCTACAGGCTTGGAAAAATCTCAAATCGATTGTGTCGTGTAATATTTTATTCAAAATTGCGTACAGGCAAAAATTTTAAAAACTTGACTTTAGTAAAAGTTACTGAAAATCTGCTGATATAAACTAAAACTTTGAATTGTTCACAAGCTGATTAACTTTATGCAGGTAGTGAGCGTATCTTGTTTGGATTAATATCTATCATATCTATCACTATGTCTGTCATTTTCAGCTTATTCCAGCAATTTTAATTGGATGGCTTCCTTAACATATTTAGATACCCTCTTTGTAGTTGGGCCCATTGTTGTCTATTGTTAGCTATGGGCTCAAGTTATCCTGCTAATTTCCTAATATCATGGTCCCATCTCAGATTCGGTCTTCTTCTAGGTCTCTTAATTCATCGTACCCACGGGTAGAGCATGGTACCCATCATGCTCTAATTTTTTGTAGTCCATCTATTATCTATTCTTCTTGCCAGATGTCTGTCCACACGGATTTATTTGAGAGTCTGACTCTGTGTATGGCATCTATTCTTTTACGGCTCTCTGTTATTCCTAGCATTATTTCGTTTCCGTGAAGACGTTGTGCGACCTGCAGTTTTCTTACATAGTGTAGATTTTAAGTTTCGCATGCATAAGTCATGACTGGTAGTACACATTGGTTGAATGATTCACTTTAGATAGAGTGGCATTCTATCTATAAGATTTGAATATAATTGAGTTTCTTCCATAAGTACTCCATGCTAACCCAATACTTCTGTTGATTTTGGTAGTAGAGATCACGAGCTGTGTATTAGTTATTTAAATATCTTCAACCCTAAAATGGGTATTAGTTGTCCCAAATATCAAATTATTCTACTATTTGTAGAGTTGGTTTGCATAGGTCATGACTGTAACCTATACAAAACTTATTAAAAAATAGTAGTTTGACATATTACTGTTGAAATCTTATGCCATAATTTTCTTTCTTTTAAACAAATATTTAATGACTCAAGGAAAAAATACAAATATTGGTATGTTAGTCTTCTACTTCCATAGTAAAAATTCTTCATCTCCACGCAGTAGTTGTAAATGCAAGACTCACATTGACTTGCAAGACTCACAGACACAAGTCTTGGCATTTTAGAATATTTTATAGTGACACAAAAATCTTTAAATAATTAGTATTTTAAGAAAGTAATAATTTGTGCAAATAAAACTCAAAAGGGAGTATTAGACTATGTATGTTTTATTTGAAGAAAATATTCATATTCAAAATATTATAATGTATCAGCATTTCTATCTTTAACATTTTTATGCAATGGTAGGACAATACTATATTATATTTCTAATGAACTAAAAACAATAATTTTGAACAAATTATTTTTATATATCATATAAACATGAAAAAATGCAAGATCATAAAACCTTGCATGCTTGTATAGTCTTAAGAGCACTGCAGTCTTGTGCATATCAAACGTTAGTCTTAGTCTTGCTTTTGTGCAAGACCACATTGCTTTCAAGACCAGTGTCACTCATTACTATCATTAATTGCAGATACTGTCACAAAATCCTCCAACTATAATTTCTACATTAAAGATAATATCTGTCCAAGAAAGTTTATTATTTCCAAAATTCAGAAATTTCAAACCAACAGTTTATAGTACATCAATGAATAAAGTTAAAATAGTCCTTAAAAACTAATTATTTTTATTATCAACTTTTAGAGATTGTAGAAGCTTCAATAGAACATATATAGAAATGTCTTAAATTTATATAAAAATATTTAATAATCTATTTTTTAGTTCAAATAGTTGAAATAATATTGAATTGGTTGCCTAGCCTTGTTACACAACTTTTTTTCAATCCTTATAAAATATATATCATTGTGTCAGTTGAGCAGGATAACGTTAATAAATACAATAATTTCCATTCCTATAAATTTTATAAGATCGAGTTTAGACTAAGTTGTGTCGCTCAAAAGGTTAATGCTACGATACACCCAACACCTTTGTAATTATAGGTTCACCAGGAAAAATGAAAAATAAATTGAAACAAGAAAGTCCGCGTTTCAAACTATAATCGTCTGTTGTTTCTAAATAGGAGTCCTTCATGGTTATAGCTGGCTTACAATAAGCTTTTTAATACTAAAATAATTTTTACATTCGTGTATTATTAGCAATTAGGCAGATAGTTATTAATTTTTGAACAGTGACATATAAGATTTTGTCTATTGTTTAGGTTATTAAAATTTAATAGACTTTTGCTTACTTATATTGTGCTCAAAAATTCAATTAACCATGTAATTGTAATTTAAGTTTTTTTTCTTCATGATATTAAATAATTTTAGAACGTTTATGTCAGAGTTTCCTGTTGAAACAAAAAATAGAATAATTGAATTATAACTAATTTTTCTAACGGTTATATTGATAAAAAACTGTATTACGTATTATATCTGGAGGCACGGCAATGTCCACGTCAAGACACGGCGTTTTTTCACCCCCACCCCCCAGTAATTTCATTGTGGATAAAGTAATAATCTTAATTTTTAGTGATCACAAGGACATAATAGAAGTGATTATTTTATCAATTAAATATCGTATAAGACATAATTCTTTGCCAGAGTCCCAACTGGCAAAGAAGTACGACAGGGAGACGCTATATCAACTACATCAACACTAGAAGAAAATTTATAATCCTTTGTTGGTCCAGTCCAGTTAAAGGAAGACTTCTTTGATGTAAACAGCTTTGGGGATATGGCGTGACGATATATCAATTACATCAACACTAGAAGAAAATGTTTAATCCTTTGTTGGTCCAGTCCATTTGAAGGCATACCTCCTTGATGTAAACAGCTTTGGGGATATGGCGTGACGATATATCAACTACATCAACACTAGAAGAAAATTTTTAATCCTTTGTTGGTCCAATCCAGTTGAAGGAAGACTTCCTTAATGTAAACAGCTTTGGAAATATAGCGTCTACTTGTAGTCCCTGTCGTACTTCTTTGCCAGTTGGGACTCTGAACCAACTGGACTGGATGAACAAAGGATTAAAAATAGATGGAGAATATCTTATCCATTTACGATTCGCTGAATACATATTCCTTATTGTTAATAGTCATGAAGAACTACCAGCACAAATTAACGAACTAATAAAAGGTCTCAAAATGAATTTAGCAAAAACTAAAGTAAAGAACAATGGACTAGTAAACAGTATTTGGGACAACTAATCTCGGGACAGAAATTAGTAGAACAAAAAGTTAGCATAAGGTACTTATGGAAAAGAAACTCAATCATATTCAAATCTAGAATGAACGTTGATCTAAAAAGAAAACATCCGACCATTATGTACTACCAGTCATGACCTATATGCATGAAAACCTGGACACTTAAGCAGACATTATAAGGAAATTGCAGGTCACACAACGCCCAAATGGAACGAAATATGGTGCAGAACCTTAAAGAAAAAACCGAAAAAGGATAGAGTTGATACGACAAAAGGCCCAGGTAAAATGTCATCCACAGGAATCAAATCCCTCAATCAAAGCAATGTACAGGAAAACTTGCAAGATGGATACAAAATTACAGCATGGAAATAAACGAGGAATTAAGTTAAATATCTTAAACGAGGAATTAAGAGACCAAGAAGAAGAAGACCAAACCTGAGATGAGACCATGATATTAGAAATTGTAGGGATAACTTGGGCTCACATAGGCAACAATAGACAACAATGGGTCCAACTACACAGAGATTATCTAAATTTGTGAGGAGGCATCTCTGACTAGCTATAGGCTGAGGCATTTGACTAGCTAAAATCATAATTGGATTATAGCGATCATTATAGCTAGTCAATATTTTAAATTTCGACAGTGACACTTAGTGATAATCAAAATTCTAAAGGTACTTCTAGAGTGTAGTTAGCACCAAAGGATTGCTTTTTAGAAGTACCTATAACTCTATATGTACAAAGAGATTGGAGCGAAAAATATTTTTTTTTCAAATATTTTCACACAAACTTCAATGTGCCTTTAGATAAGTAATTTTTTTTCTCAAAAACTGAGCGCCTGCCTTTGTATCTTCAGGTTCCTCACACGGGCCTTAAAAGCTGAGATATTTTTGAGAAGCTCTTTGTTTTGCCCGTCAACATATTTGATAATTATTTATCTTTTACCTTTAATACACTGCTTAAAATGGCTATAAAATATAACCCAATAATGTTATCAAACTAAATCACTTAAATTATTGTTTTCCGGTTCCTCAATATATTTGAAACTTGCCTAGCATGATAAACTACCATCCGTGGCACTTGCCTGTGACAAAACTGGGTTTCGGATCCACGCTGCCGCTATAATCACAAATGCTACCCCAGAGGATATTGTAGTGTCTAAGCAGTTCTACACAGATAGTAGATAGAATGAAGATCAGGAGGGCCAGAATGTCTCAACGTAACGTTTGTACTAGTGTATTAGGTGAAATGTCGAAAAGGTTATTAGGCGTGTTTTTATTAGACAGTTTCAATTCTGTGTTATTAAGTAGTTTCAATTCTGTGTTATTAAGTAGTTTCAATTCTGTGTTATTAGAAACAGTTTCAATTCTTCTGAATTTTACAACAGCTAGGGTTCACAGTTATCTAGTTTCTGTCCAATAACACCTTTGAGTCCACGAAGTTTCACCATCTAGTTTTTTACTAAATGTCGCAAAGGAAGTTCATTTAAATGTAAGGGACGTTTTAATTCTTTTTCCAACAAACGAATAACGTCATTTTTCACTCCCGTATTCACAACAGTTCCATCTGTCCCAACTGCTACTAAATCAGAAAGTTCGGTCAAGTCAAACTTTTCTTTCAAGAAATTAACCAAAGACCGTTTTATATGACATGCAGATCCGCTTTCCGGTGTGACATGGCCCAAATACTTAGAACCGGGTTCACTTAGAATAGAAATATGTTCTTCCACAACGCGTTTTCTCTTTCTTTTATTCTTATCGTAAATAATAGTCGAGTCCTTTCGACCATCAAAAAACACGCCTAATAACGACATTTCACCTAATACACTAGTAGTACAAACGTTACGTTGAGACATTCTGGCCCTCCTGATCTTCATGCTATCTACTATCTGTGTAGAACTGCTTTTAGACACTACTCCAATATCCTCTAAAAGAGCATTTGCGATTATAACGGCAGCGTGATCTGAAACTCCAGTTTTGTCACAGGCAAGTGCCACGGATGGTAGTTTATCATGCAGGTGGACAAGTTTCAAATATATTGAGGAACCGGAAAACAATAATTTAAGTGATTTAGTTTGGACAACATTATTGGGTTATATTTTATAGTCATATTAAGCAGTGCGTTAAAGGTAAAAGATAAATAATTATCAATTATGTTGACGGGTAAAAAAACAAATATTTTTCGAAATATCTCAGCTTTTAAGGCCCGTGAGGAACCTGAAGATAAAAAGGCAGGGCGCGCTCAGCTTTTGAGAAAAAAAAATTACTTATCTAAAGGCCCATTTTGAGGCTTGTGTGAAAATATTTTGGAAAAAAAGTTTTTTTTTTCGTTCCACCCTAAATATACATGCCTCTTAATGTGAAAAGATTTTTTGAAAAGAGAATCATTTTATGCAGTAAACAAGGAGGGAAACATTTTGAGCATTTGATTTCAACTAGCTAATTTTTGCCATAAACTTATTCGTTTACATATCGAGTTCTAATTTTGTGTAATATTTAAAATATGTTTTAAATGTGTACTTTTTCATTAACGTCGAATATTTTACTCTAAATATTTTAATTTTTATTAAATTAACGTTTTAGAGTCCAATTTGTTGAGTTTTAAAGTGTTTAATGATCAATTTGTCAGCGGTGTTTTACTAATAAAACATTTGTCCAACCGACAAAAAATGTTAAACATTTTTTTTTTCGTTTACATTATTTAAAACTATTTTTTTCTCAAAAAAATTACAACAAACTGTGCTATTAAAGTACCTGCTAACTCGAATTATTTTAATATACAGTATGTCCCCGGATTGTCTTTACAAGAGGTAAAACTTTATTATTGACATTTTGAGAAAAATACATTCTTCATAAAAGTTTTTGCTTGTCTTAAAATGGTTAATCGGATTTATACTTTTCCGAATTTTCATACAAAAAAAACAGGAAAATATAGTTGATTTTTTTCCTAAAAATCAAAATGCTATGGTAATATAATTTAGATTTAATTTTTTGATAGATGGTTATTATTAATTTCATATTTTTCGCTGTTGTTAAAGTATCACATTTTGGATAACTATTATCACCCTTTCCGTAGAAATGAACTAAATAAATTTTGTAGTGCTTTAACATTTTAAAACAGCAAAAAATATGACGTTAATTAAAATTCTATTAATAACAATCTGTCCAAGAATGGGATCGAAATGATATTACTATAGAAACACCTATTGATTTTAGGACTTTATTCAACTATGTTTTCATGTATTTCAAAACTTTCTCTAAAACGGTATGGAAATTTGGAGAAGTATAAACGGGATTACCCATATTAGAACAAGCAAAACTTTTTATGAAGAATGCATTTTTCTCAAAATGTTATTAATAAAAAAGATTTTCCTCTTGTAAAGACAATCCGTGAACATACTGTAGATCTCACCACTAGACAACTCATTTACAGCTTATTACTTCATCTGTCTAAAAATAGTTATTTTTCATACAAGCCGATAAAATACCATTTTATCGGAAAAGATTCCGAAAAGATTAATTCACGGGCGATGAAATCGCGAGTGAATTAATTTCGGGAGACGATAATGCAATTTTATCGTCGTGTATATAACAATATTTTTTTTCCATAGCGAGTTACGTTTTAAAAAATATTCAGAAATTATTATTTCAAGGAATTTATTACGAGTAGAAAAAATATTGTGCTGGGTTGGCGTTGGTTTCTATGTAATTTGACAAATAAATAAAGCTGTCTCTTTAGTTGTCAGTTTTGAGTCAATATTTTTTAATTC
>NW_022145665.1:0-11279 GCF_002938485.1 Sitophilus oryzae | reverse complement strand
TGGTCTGTTTTAACAGAGAAACCCTATTTCCTGACTAGATCGAGCAAAACCGACATAGATGTCATGGGCTCGATTTCTGAGACATGTTTAATGGCGTAAACCGCCTGTTGATATTTTCACTGTCAACTGAGATACGGGGTCTTTTTGAATTTTTTACCATTTTGAAAATTGTCCATAACTTTTTTACTTCGCGGAATAATACAATCCTGTAAAAACATTCTGCACTTTTTTAAGCACAATTCAGTGGCGTAGTCAGTTTTTTTCTATACTTGCTCTTTTTGTCAGAAATAATAAAAAATATAATTTTTTAAATGGAAATCATAGTTGGCTATGAACTTAAAAAAATGGCGACGTTTAACACTTTCCAACGATATAAAGTTATGAGTATCTATTTCTAAGAATGAGAGAAATATTAGGTTTTTTATCTTTATATCGAAGCAGGCCTTGATTTTCTGTTGACCTATTTTCCTAGTTATTTTTATCGCAATTTATATTGTATATTATTATTTATCTGCATAATTAAAGACTTTTGAAAAGGTAAATTAACATTCTATATTAGCATTAGTAATTACAATTGAAATGGATACAATAAACAATGAACAAAACTAAAAAACGTATGTTTATCATTGCACTGCAATTCTTGACAGCACTACATTTACACGTGTATTTGGCACAAAATATATTCATATGCTCTCTGAATTCTTTAAGATTACTTTTTGAGTTTTTAAACTCCTCTGTTTTTCTATCTCACATTCTTGTTTTTATGAATAAACACCAGAATAATTGATATTTCTATTAGAATAATAAAATTATTTTTACAGGCTTAATCTTACATTTGTTTTTTTTTTAGTTTTGTCAGAGGTTTACTGTTTTGAATAAAATCTCAAATAAATTGGATAACCCGAAAATGCCATCAGCTGATCTGTTTAAATGTAGGTAACTTTGACTATTTACATATCTAATAGAGGGCGCTGATTCTGAACTGTTGAAAAGCTGCTATAATTGTCCATTATTTAGGGTGTATTCCGTTGCTTACCTTGGTTATGGTTTTATGTTCTGTTTCTATCGGTTTCCTGAAAGTTTTATTACAACGGAACACGGTTCCTGAAAAATTCGGTTATAACTGTCACCAAACTAACCAGCGTGAGAAGGCTGGTTTTTCTGGTTTTGTCTTTGAATAAGAAGACTAAGGAAGGAGCATAATGCTAGCTATATATTCATGCATGGTGGGCGGAAAAAGCACTCTAGGGTGGGGATCCATGACAGTTCTGTTTGACGATTCATTTGACACATTTGAATTTGATTTGAAATTTTGTGGATTTGTCACTTTTTACGGAGCTTATTTTATGTTATTTATTATTTATTCTACGACTGATAGTTGTATAAAGGTAGTAAATCTAGATGGAAACTGTGGCAGAACTTAAATTAACAGTGACACTATCGCGATTTATCGAAAAAGACTTTAAAATAGTTGGTTGTGTAGCGTGCGGTAGATCTCGGCAAAAATTGAGTGAAATAATGGAACAACTTTTCGCTAGTAAGTGACTATATATAATATACATACGTGTAGTAAACCTATCATTTATGAAATTCACTTAAATTAACTAAATTATATATTTTTCTTGCATTTTAGCTTTTATTTACTACTTGTCAAAGATCAGATGTCAAAGAATTTTGATACGTTAATTTGCCTTACCTGCTTCAGTAGCGTATCGGATGTTTGTGTTAATAAATACTTATTATAGCTTATCTATTTTTATTAGAATTATATATTTTTATAACAATTTTAATAACTACCAACATTTATTCACAACGTAAAATAAAATAACAAATTATTGAGTCTACCCCACGTCTACCCTACATCATATAGTATAAGAGCTAGCAACGTTTTCGAGAAAGTATTTTAAGACGTCTGGCTCTTTGATATATCTTTGTGTGCTCTTTGGAACAGCGTGCGAGGCGATCTGGCTGCCGATACACGTTGCGTTCACTACTGCGCATCCAAAGAAGATCCTTCTTTACTTAGGTCTTCAAATTCGAGTATTGAATAAAAATCGAGCAAGTCTCCATTAGCTCATTAGCCCATTAGCGTAGAGCTTTCGCCTATGAAGCGAAGGTCAGTGGTTAGATACCGGCTGGGGGTGCAACTTTTAATTTTTTTTTTCGTTTATATTCTGATAGTGAAGTATTAAATATTTGCTTTTTATCACCAGAACGGATAGCGTTTATGGGTTTATGATCCGTAGTGTATATAAGTAGAATTTGATACTTTCATTTGTTTTGAAGGATTATTGAGGTACCTAATTAATTATTAGATAGGTTTAGGATGGTCTGGCTGCCGCGCCGGTAGGTTGCGTTCACTACTGCGCATCACATCTACAGTCTGTACATGGTACAGACTGTCTCATTTTCGTGCGTTTTTGGGAATTTGAGATATCTGGGATTTCTCGTTTATGAGTGAAGATACAATGATGCGTTTTTTTTCACCTTACTTTGCTAGTTTTTTATGTAACTAAATATTCTACCCCTACACATTAACATTAATCAATCTTGTTTAGAAAGTATTATTATTTTATTTAATTTAACCAGATAATTTTGTTTTCCATCGTTATCTTAACAAACTGAACTGAAAATAAACTTGTGTAGCTTTTAGATAACAATCTGTTAAAAAAAGTATTATTAAAATGATTATTAAAATAATAAACAACAGCTGAAAAAAATATTTTGAAGAAAGACAGGCAGAAATTACCTTCATAAAGCATTAAAATGTTAATTTTTATATATTATGTTTAAATCTTTAAAATGAAATTATAAACGAGAAATTCCAAAAAACGCACAAAAATGGGACACCCTGTACACATGTGATGCGCAGTAGTGAACGCAACCTACTAGCGCGGCAGCCGGACCATTCTAAACCTGTCTAATAACTAATTACCACAAGTAAGTATCAAATTCTACTTACATACACTACGGATCATAAACCCATAAGCGCCATCCGTTCTGGTGATAAAAAAGCAAATATTTAATACTTTACTATCAGAATATAAACGAAAAAAAAAATAAAAAAGTTGCACCCCCAGCCGGAATCGAACCACTGACCTTCGCTTCATAGGCGAAGGCTCTACGCGCCGAGCTAATGGAGACTTGCTCGATTTTTATTCAATACTAGAATTTAAAGCGCTAAGTAAAAAATAGAGGATCTTCTTTGGATGCGCAGTAGTGAACGCAACGGGTATCGGCAGCCAGACGGGCCGCATGCTGTTCCAGAGAGCATAATAAAAGATATATCAAAGAGCCAGACGTCTTAAAATACTTGTTTTCCCGACGTTGCTAGCTCTCGTACTAATAGTTTTACATTTTTTAAATAAAATTAGAACGGCACTGATACACCGGAATTTAAGTCGGCCATATTTGAGGCCCATCGCGGTGTACCTAAGATTTTTGATATGCTCCTTCCTTAGTCTTCTTATTCAAAAGGGTTTTGTTTGAATCGATGTCATTTATGTGACAGAAACTAAGGAAATATTGGAAGTTCGAGTAAAATTCTCATTTAATCTCTAAAATTTGTAATAATATTTTGTATTTACATCCAAAAGCAATGGAGGTAGGCAGTAAAGGTAAATAAATTTCATTAACTAAATAGAATGACTTTTTAGGACCATTTAAACCTATCATGCAGCCATTGTTTCTTAAAGTCAGGAACATTTAAAGAAAACATGAACAACAAGACAACAAGTAATCGTGAATGTTTTGTAAGCTATAAAAATATAAATATTGATTAGATTTCTTCTTTTATTATTGATGTATTTTAATATTGGACCTGCAAATCTTCACTTGAGCTGTCTAACGAGTTAAACAGTTTATTAATAAAGTGCTTTTCAATATTAAACTCCATTGAAAAGGAGAAGCAAACGTAAAAGCAGAGAACAAGTACATTAAAAATACATAAAAGATAAATTTTATAATAGAGGTATTGAAATTTAGAAAATGTGAACATTTGACGTTTTCAGTATTTTACCAAACCGTTCCGTATCAAACCGATATTTTTCAGGAACCGCTCTTTACCGTAGTTTACCGGTCTGGTTCACCTGGTTTTGCAACGGAATACAGCCTTAGTTTCATCCTTGATTATAAACAATTGTTTCATGATTTCAGTTTACTAAACTGTAAAAAGGGTATTTAAAATATAGTAGACGTTGCACTATACTTAATAGTAATCCACAATGATTAAAAAATCTACAGTGCATAAAATTAATTTAAGTGTTTTTTTGTAGAAAATTAAAAATGTGAACTTATAACTGATAAACATACAGAATGTGGATAGCGTAGGAGGTGGCAACATTGCATTCTCTCGAAGCACTATAAACAAATTTTCCAGAAACTGAACAAGCGGCACTCAAAAGTTTCTCAATATTTTTCGGAAAATGTCAAGAAAAATATAAAATTTCAACAATTTTTTTCGCAAAAAAACCCATGGGTGTGTTTCTATGGTCGAACTATACTACCAGTTAAACTACTTGCAGGTATTTGATTTTGGTTAAAGTGTTTGATTTTAAATTAAATCACAATAATATAAATAATTTTTTCTTACCTCCGATTCGAGAGTATTCGATATTTTGTTGGCATAGTCCACTTCAATTTGAAACTTCTTACATCTGTCTCTAGATTTTTTCAACTGCCCTTTCAATTTCGAATTTTCTTCTTCAATAATACCTTTTTCACTCTTCATTTTCTCGTTTTCCATCTTCAGGTTTTCAATAGTTTCGGCACTCTCCTTCAATTCGGCCGTACAATCTTCCATTTCCAGTTTGAGTCGCCCGACCTGAGTTTCGGCTTCCAGTAATGCCGTCCTCAGTTTTTCGCAATATTCTATGTTGACTGATGGGATATCGCTAGTAACGCCTTCTTCTGGCGAGGAAATATCGCGTATTGTTGTAGGTTTCTCGTTTTTTAAAAATGCAATTTCGGCATTCTTTTTGTCTAAAACAGCCTAAGTATAAAATCGTTTTTAAATAACATATAAAATACAAACTTAAATAAAATATGTCAGTATGAAAGTAAGTATGAACAGTACTCAATTTTACAAACTCCATTAATATACCGGGTGCGTCTCAAAATTGGTTCACCCCCTATAACTTTTTTATTTTTTCAGATAAAACAATGAGATTTGGTATGTTAGTATATGACATAAATTAGGATTAATTGGCATATTCAATTGTTTTCGGTCACTTCCGGTTTCACCGGAAATGACTACAACTTTTAATTTTTAAATGGCATCCTCGGTATGTTTTTACTTTATTCGATAGAAAATGATACTCTGAATACAATGAGATATTATATGTCAACTTGACATTTTCGCATATGGTTTATTTGAAATTGTAACATGCGGTTCATAATGGCAATTTGACTCAAAATACCCGTGTTTGGTATCAAATTAACCGTAAAAAATGCCTTTTCCAAATATGTTAATGAGCCACCCCCCTTCCATTTGAAAAAATTGAGATATGATTAAAAATACGATTTGGGAATCTTTTAACCGGCCAGGATAAGACACTAAAAACATTAGACGATCAAACCTATTTTTCCAAGGCCCCTTGATTAAAAATTAGTATTTTTAACACAGCCATGATAGTATAGATTGAAATTTAAAATAAATTTGTTTTTGAGCGAATATGTCAAAAGTTGATATATGATATGTCATTCGATTCAAAGGGTCATTTTTTATCGAATAAAGTAAGAAATACCGAGGGTGCCATTTAAAAATCAAAAGTTGTAGTCATTTCCGGTAAAACAGGAAGTGACTGAAAACAATTGAATACGTCAATCAATCCTAATTTATGTCATATACTAACATACCAAATCTCGTTTTTTTATCTGAAAAAATAAAAGTTATAGGGGTGAGCCACTTTTGAGACGCACTCGGTATAGAGGTTAAAATATCTGGTTTTGAGTCTAATTACTCCATTATCAGGCTAAAAGAGTTTTGTTAGAACAAAAGTTTTGTGACGATCAACACATTGTAGGAAGCTATAGGACTACCATTAGGACCAAGCACCAAGAAACGTGGCAACACTGTGAGGACTGTGCAGACCAAAAAGACAAAAAAACTACTAGAGCACAAAAAAACCTAGATCATCATAATTGTAGGTTTCGTCACTGGAAACTGACCCGCGGACGTAAATCTCGTGAGATAGCAGCAGAAGCCAACATCAGCGACATCTGGAACTTTGCAAAGAGCTGGAAATGCTTTAACGCAAAGAAAAAGGCAGGTTTGGTACAATAATACAGGGGTATCGCAATTATGGGTCCAAGACCTTCGAGTAATGGACCGAACAGGATCCCAAACCCCAGCAACCCAGCCTGTCTTTTAACAATGTCTTTTTACAATTATGTTAAAATTCGACATAAAAACACTAAATGTTCTAGGTATATTAAAAAAGACAATTCAAAAATTTTTGTCAATTATGGCCAGTACATTTTTTCAATCAATAACGTTTTCATAGTTATTATTGAGTTCCCTATAAAATGACCGTTACACAACTTGCCAGTCTATGATTCACACTGTCTAAAATTTTACAAGATTCTTTGGTATTTTAAAGTATATGTGTTTACAGGAAATGCAGCCCTCTTGACATATTTTTAAAAGTCGACTAAAAAATGTGTATTTTTGCAAACGCACTGTTATTTTTTCAAATCCAATTCACAAAGTCTATAGTTCAAAAACTATATAGTGTAATTTTTTTAAATTAATAACGTTTTAAGAGTTATTTATTATTGAGGTCCTATAAAATTAACGTTAAACAACTTGATAGTTTATGATTTACATTTTCTATAAGAGTTGTTAATGACAATTCATTTTTTTACTGAAATATATGAAGAGTTTTTGTTATTTTAAAGTTTTTGATTTTACAGAAAACGGTTCTCCTAAAATTATTTGAAAATTCGACCAAAAAAAGATCGTTACACAACTTAGTAGGTTATGATCTACACTTTCTATAGGCTTGGTGCTGCCACCATCGAAGAATATCTAAACAACTAGTATATACAAATACACGAATTTAAATAGCGAGTATACGAAAAATTTATTATTTAATTATTATTCTAAAAGTGTTAGAAAGTATAATTTGTGAAAATTCTAAAAATATACATAAAAGACTAAATATTTTGATATCAAAAAGTCTAACTTGTATTATAATTTATTAATATTGCAAATTATATTTTATCCTCTCATAGTATATGTCAATTTAATTTTTTGATTATGTAACGACCACTTTGTTTACTCATTTGTTTCGTCGAACTGCTTAAATCCATTTTTGCTTTTGATCAAATCGGCGTGAAAAGCTGTGAAGCTATAAAATGTTGTTTCGAGAGAGTTGAATATCCGGTAATGTTGAGCTATTGAATGTTGTTACACCCAACAACGCCCTAATTACGCTCTCCTTTACGCGTTAACATTTTTTCAACAATTTTATTAACATTTGAAATTGTCACAACCACAACACGACGCCTAGTTCAGATTCTTTTTCACATATTTCTTACTACCCGTTATGTCATACAAACCTCGTACCCGAGTGTTTTTGCACTATTTCGATGCAATCAACATGAACTGTAACCGGGACGGCCTGAAATACAAAGCGAAAATTTCTGATTTCTGCCGTATAAAGCGCTGCGGCCGGAATTTTTTGAAATGAACTAAAATGCACCAAGCCTATAGGCGTGGTTATGGTCCATACATTTTTTACTAAATGTTACAATAATCTTTGATAGTTTAAAGGGACAACGGTATAGCTACGTCGAAACACCGGAGTGGATGCACGTCTGGAATCTCTGTCGTGCTCTTGTTCCATTGTAAGCCCGTGGTTACATTGGATGCGTGTCCGTGCGTTTTTTTGGTCGTACGAGCTCGGACGTGCACGCAGCAAAAAACAAACAAATGGTATCTACGCAGGCGGTTACATGGCATCGAAGTTTACGCGTCCGTGCACGTACGTCTATTTCCGTTGGTCGGATGAAAACAAACTGGTTTGTTTTTTTAATACGTGCACGTCCGAGCGTTCGAATTTTTATATCTCTGGGCCCAATACATTTGAATATAATATACCGAAAAATTTGAATATTTTTGAATACCAGGTTTATATTTTTATTTAGGATATATTAATGTTGCTGGAAACATTCTAAAATATTCAAAAAACTTGACCGGTTGCTGTTTTAATTTACCAAATATTTTACATAATAATAATTTTCTTCCCCTTAACTTGCATATAAATCATTTACCCAACATTTATCCTTCTGTTCATAAGTAGTTATTTTAACATTAAATCCTCAGACAGCATCAAAGTAGTGGCGTCCGTCTTGACAAACTCGAGACACAGGACACCATGAACGCGCATCTAATGTAATCACTAAAATAAAATAGTCGTGCAAGTAAATTCCGTCAGAGCTCGCACGTATAAAAAACGCACGGACCCGCGTCCAATGTAACCGCGGGCTAAGAGTGAAAAATCTATTGAGACGCACTGCTCATTCACGTCGGTTAAAGGCCGAATAAGATCGGATATCTGGTGAGTAAGAGTCGATTAGACACTTGCTAAGTCGGTAGACCATTATATGGGTAAGGACCGTGGTTCGGATTCCGCGTAAACAAAGTAGGTCCCGTCCAGATTATCTCTAACAGCAAATAAAAGGCTTGAACTCAACTTTGAACTTTAATCATAATTTTAAAAGTCTATGGTACTTTATTACTATAGTAAACGCCACGAATGTTTGGGAGTGATTCGTCGGTCGCTACCATGTGAACTAATCTGTTCAAGGTCACATAAAACTTAATTCCAGTGCCGTGGTGTTTCAAGTCATTATAATAATCAATATATAATCTGTTGTAATTTGTTGTTTTAACTGTCAAAGTCTTGTCAAAACATATATTTGGTTATAAATATAAAATGGAATGCCCCATTGGTCGCACTGCAAGCATACCAATGGAATGACGCACAAAAACGAATCAATCAAAAAACGCGATATAGTATCGTCTTTGTCAATCACGCTAACATTTTAGAATAAGTAGGAGGAGCGCAGGCAGATGATTAGACCGGGCCTTTAAAAACCTACGTAAAATTTACGTTTTTAATGTAAAAATAATAGCGCACGTGTCGATTCTAACTTCATCAAGCGATGAATCACTCCCAAACATTCGTGGCGTTTACTATAAACAGTATCTCACCTTCCACTGATCTATTTTTTCGTTAATTTCCAACGAAAATTGTTTGAATTCCTTCTCTATCCTAGCTTTGTCCATTTCATGATGTTCAACTAGTTCACGCAGTTCTGCAATTTCCAACAAACGTTTTTCCAATTCATCTAAAACAAGTGAAAAGTTAATATAATTACTATATGAAATAAATTTTAAAAAATATATACCATTTTTCTCTTGGAGAGCAGCCTCCTTTGACTTGACTACTTCTAAAATTGAAGAGATCTCTTCAGTGGCTTGACTGAGTTCGTTTTTGACTTCCACTAGTTTTTCTCTTAGAGATAGGTTTTCTTTTTCAACTTCCTAAAAATCAATTGGAGCACAAAATTTGAAGAAGGAAATTAATAAATAAATTGTAAAAATAGTAGTTATAAAGTAAATAAATTAGTATACGATTTAAGAAAAATATAACTTTACTTCCAAGTCGTTTAAAAGATCTGATATCTGTCGGTTTTTTGACTGAATTAGAACTGCAACATTCTCATCTTTTTTTTCGACTAAAGCAGCTGAAGCAGATGATTCGGATTCGCTATTGTCCTTGGACGTTTCCATATTACGAATTTGGTTTTCCAAATGGGCATTGTCCCGTTCCAATCTACTTAGCTTCTTGGTTAACTGCGGATTGGTTAAATAAAAAAAAACTTAAATAATCTAAATGCCTATGTAATATGGAGATTAATTAACTATCTTAATCTTTTTTTAATCTACCTATTTCTTATATAATATACCTATATAATATTATAACTATAATATAATAACTATACAGGGTGCTACAAATTCGAGGTACACGAGCATTGGTATCTCGGTAATCATAATAGATACGAATATGGTTAAATTGGGTCAAAATTGCGCGTTTGAGATGTTCACCTAGATGCATAACATGCTAATAAAGTGGATATGAGAATGTACAATTGGTTTATTGATTTTTTTCTAAAAAGTAACGACAGTGTTTCATTTAAAAAAAGATAAATTTAGTTCATATCTTCAAAAATATTCTTTTCGTCGAATAACAGACAACGTCACTGTATTATACGTAAAAAATTCTACAATAAACAGTTTTCACCTTCTCGATACTTATCACAATAACAGAGATAAAGGGGGTGTCTCAAATTTCAAAGTTTTCAAAAAGACATGGTATAAAAAAATAATGGCATTTAAGGTAATTACACAAAAGACCTATTTTTAAAAGTTTTGACATCCTGTAATTTTAAGAGTCATATTTATAGGAACTTTTTTTCACATTTTTTTAACAATCATTTTTCATTTTTCATTAAACAATGCATTAATAAAACAATTTTCTAATGCATTATTATTTTATAGGATCTACGTATCTCAAAAAGAGTTTATGTAAATTATTTTATTGTAAAAGTAAAAATCAAATATAACTATAAAAAAATGTATTTGTCTAAATTATTGTTGTAAAAACTAATAATAAAATATATATTATTTTTTTAAATGACTCACCTGTGAATTTTCTTTAGAGAGCTTTTCATTGTTCTCAATGGTTTTCTTAAATTTCCTCTTAAGTTCTATATATTTCTGCTCCAAATCTAAAAATATACAATTGTGCTTTAACCAATTTAATAAAATATAAAATTCTCTCACTTTCATATTCTATAGTGCTGGCGCTCTCAGTCATTTTTTATTTGTAACAGAGTTATTTTGTTGTTTCTCTTGGAGCAAGTCAAAAGGCAAGTTTCGGAGGTATAAATTGTCAATAGATTTAATTGTGTACATTGACGTTGACTGATGGTTGCCAAGCAACTGTGTCTGTCATAATAAGCATGTTGTTACAAATCGATTTTTATCACGTTTCGATACATACTGGACTTTTAATAATATAATAATTTATAAAGAACTTATATTAATTAATAAAAATTATTTAAGTTTAGTTTTCCTTTAATCGGTGCTAGAAAATTATCCGGACAAAATGGTGAAGGCGCCAATTAAAAATTTGTATGAAAAATTTTGTTTTCGTTATAAATACAAATTTGAAAAGTATAGATAGAAAGTTCAAAAATAAAATTAAAAT
>NW_022145664.1:0-4105 GCF_002938485.1 Sitophilus oryzae | reverse complement strand
TCCTTTACGGTGAGCTTGTAGAAGGTACAAAGATATTTTCCATGAAAACTTAAAGGGGATAAGCATATAGAATCAGTAGGAGGAAGCAGCGCACAATAGAACGCAATGGAGAAGAATTGTAAACTCCGTTAACAACGACAAACCAAAGAGTAAAGAGGCAACAAAGTAATGAGATTTTTGAATGTCCGGACTGCGGAAGAGAGATAACATCACGTATCATTATATTTTCAGTCACAGAAAAGCTCATGAAAGAAAACGCCTTACGTAACCGTCTTCTGAAGCGTGTCAAATACTCGTCAGCGAGTAATGGCAGTAAATGAGTAAGCATAACGGAAAATGTTCACAAATCCCTGTAGAAGAAAATCATAAATATTTCAGGACAAAATCATTTTAAATTTTCGCGTAATTTAGTATTTTTGTATCTCTCATAACTCAAAAACGAATTCATACAAATTATTCAAAATGAACAATTTACTTTATTTAAGGAGTTCTTTTAAAAACTTTCAATAATTTTTTCTATAAAATAAAATGGGGAAAACTTATTCATTATTTTTAAAATTTACATGGGTTTTCTTATGTCGACGATACAACACACTGTATGCTAGCCTTATAGGAGTATTAACTATATGCTGTCATGTAGCCTGTAGTAGGACAAACCATAGTGAGTTTTAACTCATAAATCTCAGCTTTTTACCTGAAAAAGACATCCAGATCTGCATCCGCAAATGGTCGGGGATTCCTTCCAGCACCAATTTGGCTACTTCCGTCGTTCGGTACATCCACACTCCTCTTCCGTAGGTGTTAAAGTGTTCTTCCCACTCCCTGGCACGTTGTTGTTGCCTCTTGTTCACCTCGGGTATCGGACTCAGTGGAAAAATGTTCATCAAAGCCTGTTGAGGCTTCCACTCTGGTTCTAGGTCAACCAGCGATCCTTTCGATCTGTTTGAGCCAGAAAACCTACACCAATAAATCAATTAAAACGGTAATTGCGATATACGGGGTGTCCTATTTTCGTGTATTTAATGGGGTTTCTCGTTTAAGAGTAGAGATACAAGGGATGCGGTTTTCACTCAACTGAGTTCCGTAGAGTTTTTCACGTGGAATCCGGCGACCTAGCTAGTTTTTTTTTGCTGAGGCTGTCATTTTTCACAGTCTTCGTCAAAAATATGACTCAATTTTTTTTTTGAGTGGAATACCCTGTATATAATAATTGTTTTTATTATATTTACCTTGTTATGAGCTTTCATCACTTTATACCTAATTTCATATAAGTCAAAATGCATTATTTAACTTTTAGAGATAATTTTGCTTTCTATCTTACTAAACTGCCCTAAAAATGAACTTGTGTAGCTTTTAGATAACACGCTGTCAATCAGAGTTATTGATATTTTTTGATGCACTTGTGCAAAAACTCTACACCAGATAAACTAGCGTGCAATAGCTAATAGCAAAATTTGACATAGAATATTATTATATTAATGGGCTACATTTAAAAAAACATAAGTTCAGTCATATTTCATGAATGACATCTCAAACTTTATGAGACTCAGTGTTTTATCTTTTCGATAAGTTATAAGACAGCAAAATATGAAGGGGTAGAAAAATGCAACATTTTTAAAAATTCGCCCTGTTTTTCAGGAACCAAAGCTAGGACAAATATGTGCATAGTGTGGCAAAAAAGTAGCACAGCAATGTGAAAACCGCATGTTTTTACCTCTACTCATAAACAAGAAATCCTGCAAACACAGGAAAATGGGACACCCTGTACATCAAATTCTACCAACCGCTCCTGATGACATTATATACGGCTATTGTCAACTTACGTCGTCATTTCTTGAGTTTTGGCTAGGAGCTCGGACAACTTTTCAACGACAAAATCCCTGTCCAGTATTTGTGCAAATATAAAATTAGTCTTGTTCAACACATCCCTGGTTGTCACTATTATCGCCTTATCAAGCGCCTGATTGGAAACGTTTGTTTCTATTTTTTCAGCGCTGACAACATCGCGTAATGGAATTACCACACTAACTTGTGCTTTGATCTGTTTAAAAAAATGTACAAAATATATTAGAATTCACTAGTTCAATCTTAAATAATAACAGGTATTATGCTGTTGTAATCAACGACTAAAGAATGCAAGGACGCGCAACGCGCATATACGAGCTGAAGAAAAATTTGTGCTGGAAAATTATAGGACGCCATTTTTTTGGTGTCACACAAAGAATATATACAAGGGACAATTTTAGCGATTTTTAATAGTTAGTTGTGTGTACTGACCTTTGTATAAACTTTATTAGAATGGCGATTTGTTCAGATTTACGTTTCTAGGTATATAAACAAACAATTCATTTTCTGCACTTCACCTTTTTAGATTTTTTTATTGAATTTGATAATTATTTTTATGATATTATACTAGAATGTGTTACATATTAGGCATAATAATCCATACTAATTTTGTACCTTATAAATGTTTTAATACTCTTTTTTTAAATAACTGACATATCACCACCTAAAAAAAGCAGCATCCACCATAGGCGCAGGCGAAAGTTTTTTCAAAAATATAAATAAATAAAAATTATTCATTACTAAATAAATCTAATAATTCGTAACAGTAAGTACTAAATTAAATTTTGTAAACTCCCCAATTTAGTCAACACCACCTGATCCCATTTACAAACTAATTTTGTAGCTAAAAATTGAATAACCCATTTTACTATACAAAATAAAATTAAATTAATTTACGGACGCCCTCTAACAGCTGATCTTCTACTTACCCTACTGTCAAAACAAACATAGTTTTGAGACAAAAATAACCGCCCAGCCACAAATTTTTTATTGTACGGTGTTAACAAGGTGCAATCAATGGATCCATCCAATTTCTCACTTGCCGGAAGCCTAAACATAAGCCTGTAGGCCTCGGACTGTGCCCTAGCATCCAAATCTCTTTTCAAAAACGATGCCTTCTTAGGAACGTTCTTGCTAAAAATAAATGTTCTTTGTATTTCGACCAAAATATGATCAAAAAATTTATAGGTTGTCCTCTCATATGATACCCCACATGATACACAACTTAAAATTTGAACCGCCATTCCTTGCACAAAGACCCCGTTTTTTGTGTTTCAATTAAAATTAGTAAGTTTAAAAAATCTACAAAAATATTTGGTAACCTATACAATTATGACAGCGCATACCGTTGCATAACCTCGATGATTGATTACATACTTTAAATAAAGACTATATTTTTTATGATTTAATTACAAATGTACAGTTTTCAGATGTTTCCCTATACTTGTCGTATTTACTTGCCAAATTTCATAGTTCTAGATTAATAGAAAATACCCTATAAATTTTGATTCCCTTGAGAGCGAAAGATACTTTTTTGCGGCATAAACGGTCGTATCTTTTTTTTGCGTTAACTTAGATATTTGATTTTTTCATAGCTTCAAGGAACTGTAGACCTGAGTATAAAGCCGCGTCCAAGCTAAGCGAACAAAATGTTCGCGAACATATATAATTAAACAGATATTAAGTGAAAATTGTGAGATAGGTAGATTTATAAATAATAAAGCCAACAAGTACAGCTAGCCTAGACCTATTAAGGAGCGCGGAGCGCCGAACAGCTAGCTTGTACGCCAGAGCGTGCGTCTGCCTATGCTAGAGCGCGCGCGTTCTTTTTCCGACGGGTGTCGGTACATCAAAAAGAGCGAACGGCGTGCATTTCGGCTGACATTAGGAAGGGTCTCATTTAATTTTGGGCGACCATCTGTGATTTTTTTTTCCGGAGTATTCCACAATGGGAGACGCAGTTATTAACTGGAATCGTGAAAAACATTTACAACTAATTTGTTTACACAAAGAAAAGATTTTATAATTTTAATTTTATTGTGGGTTGAGTGTGAATAGCTATTTAGCTAGGCTTCGTCCATATAATTTCATTATTGTTAATAAAGACCTTTATGGTTATTTTTATTAAAAACCGGAATTATTATGGGATTCTGAAATTGAAAATTACTACTTAATAGGAAGTTTGACACCGGAAATAAAATTTTACCATTACATTTTTAGAAATAAATATACCGGGGGTTTCTGAAAAGTGGTTCACTTC
>NW_022145663.1:0-3880 GCF_002938485.1 Sitophilus oryzae | reverse complement strand
TTACACTTTTGCCTTTATTGGACAACAGCAAGATACAGAGTTTCGAACGGGTCACCCGTCCATTCACTAGTATCGCCTTACGGCGCTTAACTTCGGTGTTCTAATGGGAACCGGTGTTTCGACATAGCTGGGCCGTTGCGATAGAGAGAAAATATGTTTCTTTTATCGAGATCTACCACCCCTTAAAATACTTGCACTTATTTCTGGGACACCCTGTATATTTCAAAATCTGTATCTTGTGTCAATATCAGTCTGGTATTTTATCGTTGATAGATAGATGTAATAAAAACGCGAATATTTGCGAAACCGTTAAAAATTTTGAAAATACCTTAAATTCAAAAATTTTTATTTTTTTTAATTCTCCATCTAACAGAGGAATAATATATAGGGTGTTTTATTTAAAAAAAACACACGAAGAAAACTGATTTTATATTTTAGAAAGTTTGGCCTAGAATTTTGAATACCTTGTATAGTTTAGGATTTCGATATTTATAGCAAAGTAAGTAAAGGGTGTCCCAGTTTTGTGTGTAACAGGGTATCTCTCTTACGGGTAGAGATACAAAGATGCGGTTTTCATATCACTATTTTTTATGAAACTAAAGGTGGTACACACAGATTTGTCCTAGCCTTCTTAGTTCCTGAAATACAGGGCGAAATTGAAAAAGCATTTTTCGACTCTTTTCATATCTCGGTTATATAAACTTATCTAAAAGGTGAAAACTGAGCCCAGTAGACATTTTCACGTAAAATCCAGTGGCGTAATTAGTTTTTCGTTGAGAGCTGTCATTCTCGAAATATAACCTAAACTTATGTTTATTTTAAATGGGACACCCTGTGTATTATTTTTTTATTAAATTTGCATTATCATGAACTTTCTAAAAATATAATATACCCTAGACTTATTACATACTAAAATATATTTTTTAGCTTTTTAACATAAAACAACCTAGTTTAAAAGAGTATTTATTTGATTTAATTTAACCAGGTAATTTTGATTTCCATCACTTTTTTTCATAAACTGCACTGAAAATGAGCTTATGCAGCTTTTAGATTTGATTGCCAACTTTCAAAATAAAAATAGAGAATAAATAAAAATCTTGAACTCCAGCTTTTCGGATACCCGTACTAGTAAAATACGCTTCGTTCGACCAAATGATGTTCTTGTGAAAATTATTCACTCTTCCACATATTATGTCGATGTACCAGTTGCAAAACTCGACTATACGCATAAGATCAAGGTTTGAATTTAAATTGTTTTCATTTTCTTAGCACTTTTTAGTTTTAGATACACCTACATCTTCTTCTATGCATCTACAAGATGTCTCTGGTGTGGTGTTAACTGATGCCAAAACATTTACCTCAGATGCTTTTTTTTGTTATATCTTTTAATCTGGGTTTGTTAAAACATCCATATTGAATTAGGTTGCTTTGTATTTTCCGAAATATGAGCTTATCTGGCTGTCTTCTCGCGGGATATCTGGAATACTATATATTACAATGTTTTAATTACAAGGATACCTGTACCTGGGGCGCTATTCTGTAAAATCGTCGGTATCGGTAAGTTACGACAGTTCTCGATACGTATTTGTATATAGTAAAAATGTGTTAATTGTTATTGTCATAGTTACCGATCGGTCCTATGGCAGATATCGCAAATTTGTACCGACGAAAATCGGTATCTCTACCATGCCCATGTCAACCTCACGGTAGAGATACCGAGAGTCGTCGGTACAAATTTGCGATATCTGTCATACGGCCGATCGGTAACTATGACAACAACAATCAGCACATGTTTACTATATACAAATACGTACCGATAGCTGTCGGTAACTTACCGATACCGACGATTGTACAGAATAGCGCCCCTGTAACCTACCTGTCCAAATAGAGTTGTGCCGCTGCATCAGAATCATCGTTGGCTATTCATGTCATAGTTTAAAAAAACACTACAGCAAACTAAGGTGTACACTCAAACACTACTGTATACCCTGTACAGACCAACAGTAGTAAATATTTAGTATAGTTTTGATTTCACAACATTTCTTGTATTTTTAATAATTTTTTTAAAAGAGGCTGGAAACAGTTCTTTTTTTATTTATTTATTAATATCTCTGAAACTTTTGAAACATATTTAATAATATCTTAGGATTATGTAAAGTGATCAGAAAGCAGAAAGGAAGTCAAAAATATCGAATTCAATTAAAAAAACGCTAAAAAGGTGGAGTGGACTATGCAACGTAACTCCTGGCTCTTTCTTATCGCTGCGGCTTTTACATTTGAAAGCTGAACAACTAATCACCATCGTATTAAAGGTTTCTACACGCAAACTATTAAAAGTAGCTAAAATTGTCGCTGATGACCAGCTGATGACTCATTCGTTACAACCAAAAAAATGGCGTCTAACATCACAAATTCTGCTGCAGCCTGTATATGGGCATTACATATCCGTGTATTCTTTAGTCATTGGACTGGCTACTACTACTTTTAAGCTAGTAAAAGAACAAATTTTCAACCAGAACTTCGAATATTTTGGGCGTGCCCTTTGCGGCGGCTTTCAAAAAAATCCTTGCCGTCCCTTCTACCAGTTGTCAAAATTCCATACGTAGGTAATATCATGGTAACTGCGCGGCCACCATCCAGCTCTCCCTCTACATGTACTTTTTTCTACTATGTTTTTTAATTATTGTTGTATATTCAAAAATAAGTTAACAAGTTATATAGCCAGTTAAACTTGTGACAAGATAAGACATGCTTGACCTGAAACTTAGTTTCATCACATCGTATTTACAATATGAATATAACGCAGTTGCAATATAAAAATATATTTATTGTTTTTCCTCACTTAAATGTTGAGTTTTTTTTTTATTATTAATACATATATCTTTATCCTAAATCCCCGGAAAGCAATATATTTGAAGTTGTATGCGCAAAGCTATAAATCTTCATTGTCGAAACAATATTTTTCTGACGAATTTGATAGGAAAATGTGTAAGACATTTTATTGTTACCGTCAGAATAAACGGTGCTATCCATTTTGCACATTTTCTAAATTTTATCTATGTTCTATATTATCTTATAAATAAGATTGACAGCGCTTCCAGATGGAGCGGACCGTCCGCGCTGTTTTTGTGCTTCTTTTTTTTCTAAGATCCGTCCAAGAGCCGTCAGACGAAATCATCCGGACGGAGCATACGCGACTCATGTGAAATTGTTCATTTAAACCCATGGAACTTACGGACGCTCCGCGCGGACGCTCCGCTCCATCTGAAAGCGCTGTTATACGTTTTTATTTAAAAAAACAAATTCTACAAATAGCAAAGTTATAACACATATAGTTCATAATATCAAATAAACTTTTAGTCGCGTGATTAAGTTTGACCGGCATAAAATTGCCCACTTTTACATATTTTCTTTAAATCAAAATATTTTGTGAAACAAAAATAATTGAATTATAAATTTATAAACAGTTATTATTTACATCAACAAAACTCATCTTCTTAACAGCACTTAAGCCAATAAATAAGAAAAAGCCTAGTTTGAGGGACATAAAGGGCCATTAATACCGCATGGCGTTCAAAATATTCCAGTAAAGTTGCTATGAGTTTTTTACGGCTATTAAGCTATCTTGTACACTTCGCACTAAAAGAGTTTCGTAACAATGTTCGACTGCAAGGTCTGCTAGTAAAAACTTTTAAGCTTAACATTTAATCACAACACAATTCATTTATACCAAAAACTCGTAATACAAAACTAAAGTGTCAAAACGAATGACAATGTCAGGAAATAAATAAATAAATGTGGCAACTTGAAATTTTTTATAGCAGAGCTTCCACCTGAATCCCCACCGGGAAATTTAAATTCTAGTTAGTCAGTCCGGCGC
>NW_022145662.1:0-5700 GCF_002938485.1 Sitophilus oryzae | reverse complement strand
CTGTTCCCAGTATGTATATGCTTTTAGTTATTTATTCAGTATTCAATATGAACAATGTAAGTTGGGGAACTAGGGAAGTTACCGTTGAAGTAAAACCAGTAAGTATGTTTTTGCCGGTTAGGGACTAAACTAATTTCCTACGTGTTATATTTAGACTAATCCAGAAGAAAATACAGAAGAAGTAGAAGAAGAGAAAGAAACCAATTTATCCATTATTCTATCTTCCATTTATAAAATAAGAGACTTTTTTGCTGACTGTTGCAATAACTCCAATCTCTTAATAATGATCAGCAACTCCTTATCCAACATAGAGCATAGAGCATACCAAATAGAAAGAAGAATCGATTGTCTAGAAAATAATAGCCTACATCCAGAATCACTGACAATTAATACCAACATTTCCAAAACGAGAACACCAATTGTAGAAGGTACATTTTTTAATTAATAGTACTATCAGGCTTTATTCCCTAATCATTGTATATTTTAAAGATTTCATATATTTCCGTAAATGTTGCTAAGTGTATTTAAGTCTTGTAGATACATATTAATTATTTAATGTGCATATTGCCACAGGTTTGCAAAGAATATTATACTATCATGGGCACATTATCTACGTGGTCTCTATTTTAATGCATGCAACAGAGATAAATACAAATGACCGGTTGACAGACAGAGGGACAAAATAAAAACGGCATACAGTGTTGTCGGTTTTTGAGTATGTAGGAAAATTTATGTAGAAGAAAATACACTATTTTAAAAACTTTTATGTATACTACTGAAATAAAAAAAGAAGATAACATATCTAAGCTAAATATAATATATTACGGCTGTAGTAAAATGAGTAAATAATTATTGTGAAAAATAAGGTTCCAACCCTAGATGCGGGATGCGGGAGTTCAACTACAGTAGCGAGCATAGCATTACGTACCGATTTTGTTAGTGGGATCATAATTGGGGCTATTTCTATTTAATTTTTTGATTGTGTAATGAGCACTTTGTTTACTCACTTGTTTCGTCTCCTTGAATTAATTTTTGCTTTTGATTAAAAGGGTGTGAGAAATTTTTAAAATCGGTCGGAATTTTTAAAATACTCTGCAGGTTTTATTTAATTTACACAATTTTTAATTAATGAAATGTAAAGTAGCAGACAAAAAATTAAGTTCATTGCATTAGAAAGAAAGACTATTAAATTATTATAATAAACATTTTTCTACGTCTAATATTTATTTTAACCCTTTAAAAAATCAAGAATAATAAAAAAAAATGGTTTTACTCATATAAGATCGACTTCTAGAATTCATGTAAAAAGTTTTTTTTCTATGAAAATGAAACGAAAAATATACCAACTTCTGTTTAGGATTCTTCGCTTAGACTCCACTTTAAAGTGATATTCAATAATATTAATTATAATAATTATTAAGATATGATTATATATTTCTACAATAAATAGAATTAGATTTATGGTCTTTGCAACGTTTTCCTCAAACAGTATAATGTTTTCTAGGTCCTAGAGCTTCTGTAGTGTCCGTCCTTCCAGAACCGAGCGAGTGCGATAACTATGATCATTATGATGACAGCCAATCATTTCAAGCTCCTTCAGAGAATCTCCATAATAACAGCTGGTTTTATCACCGCGATTTGATCAAGGGAAATGTCGCTTATCTGGAAAGGAAAGAAGAAATATTTTGGAAAGAGTTGTTAGAAAAATATCTAAAACCCACTCAAGATGATAAAGTAAGAGAAATTTTCATAATTCTTAGGTATACTAGTTCCATGTTTTTGTTAATAATTTGTAATTGTCCCAACGTTTTACATTGGTTCTTCGTAAATTCTCATGGCAAATTTTATTTAAAACATATCAGTGTCATCTGGAGTAATTTTCTCGGCAAATAAATTGGCAAAATTCGATATACATGGTGTCTCAGGCTGAGCGTGCATTAGAATTTTCTAGAGAACTACAATATTGATATCAGAGGTTTTTTGCACATCATTGTTTCACAACGAGATCTATCGATTAAAATATTTTCAATATGGCGGCACTTTCGGAAATACCGGAAGTTGATAGCAACTTTTTTATTTTAAATGAGTACCCTAATACAAATATAATTTATTACATATTTAATTCTCTGTAAAAATATTATGAATTTTGATATCAAACACTCTATCTCTATACCTAACATTATCGGTTTTTGAGAAAAAAAAAATATTTAAAATTTGGAACGAAAAAACTGTCTGTCAAAAATGGTATAGCCTAAATGTCAAATTTAGTGATTACCACAGCCACTGGGGCATAAAAAGAAGACATGTAGATATCTATTTCAACAATTAAATTGTTCGAATGTCAAAAAATATTTGCCGTAGCTGTCATGGAATTGAACGATTAAAAAATAGTCATTAATCATTTTTTTTTAAATGGAATCCCCCATTTTTTTATTTTACTAGTGAAAAGGTTTTTCAATTTGGCAACTTTTTGATTATACATGTTCCTATACCTAAAATAAATAGTTATTTAATATTAAGTTTTAAAGCGTATATTTTTCTTGATTTTAACCAGTAGCCTATGACTTTAAACATCAAGCGATGTTAAACAATATATCTGGCCATGTCATATTTTAACACTTTATTAAAGAATCACTGTCATCGATCGCATTTCCGTGCCAACTTTGCCACGTTCTTGTTTTCGATCATACGGTATATTATTAATAATATCCACTTTTAGATATCACTAAAGTGAGAAAATACGAGATATATTTGTGTAAGTACCAGTATTTATAATATACGAATTTCGTGTAATTAGTTTCCTGATAGAAGAAAATAAATCTTCTTTTTTGACACTTAATGTCAAAGGAAGCTAGATAAAATAAAAAAATATATTTTAAAAACTTACTAGCTTTAAAACTCCTTGAGTAACTTAAAAGCTATTTATTTTAGGTATAGGAACATGTATAATCAAAAAGTAACGAATTGAAAAACCTTTTCACTAGTGAAATAAAAAAGTAGGTTTCCATTTGAAAAAAAAAAGATGTATGATAATTTTTTAATTGCTCAATCGCATGACAGCTACGGCCAATGTCATTTGACATTCGAATAACTTAATTTTTGAAGTAGGTAGCCACATGTCTTCTCTTTATGTCACAGTGGCTGCAGTTATCAATAAATTTGACTCTAGGCTATACAAAGTTTTTTGAGGGGCAGTTGTTTTTCCTTCAAAATGTCAACTTCCGGTATTTCCGGAAGTGCCGCCATATTGAAAATATTTTTAAGCGATAGATCTCCTTGTGAAACAATGATGTGCAAAAAACTCCGATCTAGATATTATAGTTCTCTAGAAACTTCTAATGCACGCTCAGCCTGGGACGCCCTGTATAAATATGGCACCCTAGATATATAAATATGAAAACATAAATTATTTCAGATATTTTCTCATTAAAGTTTTGGTTTGAAACCTTTGATGTTACCCCCCCAAAAAAAAACATTTTACTTTTAACACTATACACGAACTAAATGTTTTAATCATCTGCATCTGATTAAAACTGCTAGCGAAATGCGCGTCCAGTGTTGAAAGTAGAGTGTTTTGTGTATTGTGGTGAATTAGTGTTTTATTTTGCTATTTTCCTCATCACAAGAATATCTTTATAGCTGATCATGAAACTGTCCACCTGTGTTTTTAGAAATAATATTATACCTGATAGAAAGAAATAACTAATTAATTATTAATATTTAACTTAATATAAGTATGTATTTTATTTTTAAGAAACCCTTCATATTTTTCTGTAGTGAACTAACATTACCATTATTAAGACTATTATTATCACCTACCGAGAGTGAAAATTTCAGATATTTGGTAGCTCTAGACATTCATAAATTTAATTTAATTTCAGAAAAAAGTTGGTAAAGAACTAAAGGAATTACGAAATAAAATGGTTATTACGTTTTTCATGCTGAACTTACTCTTCGTGTTAATAATATTCCTAATGACATTGCGAAAAGATTTACTACATGTCCAATGGCCCTTTAATCCAAGTGTAAACTTTACATATACAAAAGCATCATACGGAAACGAGGTACAATAAAAAAAAATACTTTTCTAGGAACAATTATCTATATTTTTGTTTTAATAATTCTAGATCATGATAATGAAAACTTATCTACAGCTCGAACCAATAGGATTAGCTCTTGGTGCAGTATTTTTTAGCGTAATGGTCATTCAATTTACATGCATGTTACGTCATCGGTTTAGTACTTTTGCACAAATCATGGCAAACAGTACACTAAATTTCCATTTATTCAAACCAAAGGTAGTATACTTAACATAATAAAGAAGAAGAAAAAAATTATTGGGCAAGCCTACAGTAAGATTAGTCATGAGACATGACTAAAACATAATTCTCATCTTTTGCTTAACATAATATACAGTGGTCATAAAAAAACGGCTGGAGAATGGCAATTAAAGATAATTTTGGCGGCGCCAATCTATAGACGTCATTTCATTTTTAAAATTAACATGTCAAAAGATAACACTAATTATATATTTATTAAAAAAGGATAGAACGTTCCCAGACACACAAATCTATCTCCCAAAAATTATTTTTCTCTAATTAAAAAAAAGAGAACAGGGTGAGTCAAATTTGAAGCTTTTTAAAAAAACACCCTTTTCTATAGAAGATAGACAAAAACGAATATTGGTTTTTGGAGCTCAATTTTTATCAAAAAGATAATGGTGAAAACCGCACATCGATATCTGTTACCGTTTATGAGTTACAGGGTGTTTTCAAAAATTTGCATTTTTAACAAATCGCTGAACTTTTTTGCCATGGAAAATTTTGTATTTTTGTGAAAACATTCCCAAAGCACCTTTTTACGTAAAATTTAATGGTTTAAGTATATTTTTTTTTAAATTAATAACATAAGAATTATCAGCAGAAAAATTGATTTTTTTATTTCGGACACCCTGTATATTTTTAACTAACTGAAAAGAACTTAAAATTACATTTTCAAAAATATAGCACACTTGATATTTCGCTATAGTCTCCTTCCAAATACAGAATTTTTAAAAGTTCGCACTTTTAACTAGTAGGCTTTGGACCCCTTATTGATGATCTGCCCCTAATAGAACTAAAAAACATATTTTTCCAGCAAGACGAGACACTGCCTCAGAACGCTGTTAGAAGTTATCAGCCAATTTCGAGAATAATTGGCTAGCTAACCAAGATCCCAGCCGTTGGCCGTCGAGGCCGCCGGATTTAGTACCTACGGATTTTTATCTTTGCACAAAAAGAAAGGTTCTTATTTTTAAATTGCCCGTATAATCTAGACAAAAATTAGAATTACTTAACAGTTATGCGAGGGTATCTTTCACCCCCACTGAGTTAATGAATTCCGCGAGAAATGTTCTAAAACAATCCTGTCTTTCCACAACAGAAGCCAGTCGACATGTTTAACACCTGTAACAAAATATCATGTCTTGGTTTAATATTTATTTTTATTGTTATTATATATAGTTTACGCGTGTTGATGTTAAATATAGTTTAAATTGTTATAAAATCCTGCATCTTTCACTGCAAATATTATTTTCGTTTTAATTGCTGCTCACAGCTATGATTTTTTTGCATTTTAGCCGCCGTCGTTCAAAGCCTACTTGTTCAAAGTCGAATTTTTAAAAACTCTATATCTCGAAGAGGAATTGAGCAAAATATCAAG
>NW_022145661.1:0-6648 GCF_002938485.1 Sitophilus oryzae | reverse complement strand
CAAAGACTACAAAGACAGGACAGCCGGCAAAAGATGAAACGTTTTTGGCTTCGGCTCTCAGTGACCTCGTCCCTTTAAAGTGCGACTTCGAGGAGATTTCAGATATTGCCATACTTATTCTAATTGAACAAAATTTCATTATAAATTATGCACACTATATATAATGAACGTATATTCTTGATGGAATATGATAAATATTTTAAATATTTTAATATTACTTAGGTATTACTTATTATGAAGAATATTTAATCCAATATTTCTAATATTTTTTTGTGTACATTTTTGATATAATACCTATATTTTTAGTTATTGTGTAAAACATGGCAACATTGCAAATACTTGACAAGGTTGAACTAGGTTAGTAGGTCAGGGAGTTTTTAACCTACATTTTTGCAGAAGTTTGTAGTGTTTATTTGATATTTTATTGTATTTTTTATTTAAATAAAGAATGAAATTTTTAATTGCTGAGCATAGTGTGATTCGATTGGGTTAGTTACCATTTAAAATGCTAAGAACAGTTTCTATTGTTGGAAGGTGAAAATAAAAACAGCAAATTGTTTACAGACTTTGTTTAAATTAGTATTTGCAGAAAAGTGTCTATATTTATCAAGTATTTATCTAATGTGAAATAACAAATTCATTAAAAGGTAACAGATTCTTAACATAAATATACAAACTAGTATTTTCTAAGAAATTATTTTGCAGATATGTTTGAATTCTTATGATTTCCACTGTTGAAATGGCAAAACAATATATTTCTAGGAAATATCGGAAATATCGAAAACGGAATATTTTCTAGTGAAAGAAATACATTTAAAAGTGAGTGCATATTAAGCTAAGGAGAAATTTTGTATAAGAAGTTGTTCCATATACAGGTATCACCAATATGAATATGAATGTTTTGTTATTATTAATGAAAGTAAAAATATTATTTGTAGGACATGCAGAACATCAAAATCCAATTAAATTAGTAAAGAGCTGAGGGTATCTATACTATAAAATTTATAGTTTTGTCTATTTTTATCACCAAAATATAAGTTACGTATTTTTGTTAACGAAGGTTGTTTCTTGTTAAGTAACTAAAACAAGGATCAAAAAAAGAAGACTCAATCAATATGCACCAGTGTATTTTTATAAATATCACATAATTTGCAAATATTACAACAATAAATGTCTCAGTTTTATAGAAGTCTTTTATTTAAAAAAAAAGTTAATATGTTATTAGAAAACAAATTTATGTATAAGTTCAAAAATATAAATTTGCAGTCTATTTTTTTTAATTAAACTATAAAATCATAATCATTAAGTTTTATTTAAACTAACACAATAAAACATGGTATTAAAAAATAAACATAATATATAAGTTAAATTAGTAGAAATAAATATAAATATCATAAAAAAATAATATAACTAATAAACTAACATAAATCAAGTTACAATTGTAACAAAGTTAGAAGATTGTAACTTTGTTACAATTGTAATAAAACTTAAAATTGTAATTATAAATTCATTAAAATGTTAATCTTTCGATTAACTCTAGGCATGGATTTAAAAGTAGCATTGCTGCTTTTTAATAGGTAGTATATTCTTAATCTAGTATACAATTTTAAAAGATAAATGTGCGGGAAATTTGAACATGGGTGTTTATATTCAATGGTTTGAAAAATATGTAATAGATAATTGCCTGGACAGTCTATTATGCAGTTTTCAATATTTTCGACAAAAAGTTTTTCTAGTTTATAAATAAAATGGTAAAAAGACTCATGAGGGGTTTTTAAACTACCAAAAGTTGATGTTGTGTCATGGGCCTTAAAATGAATAAACATATTTGATTGGTCTAGGTTGTTATTTTCCGTCGCAAATGCATCACAAGTTGGACAACTGTGAAGTTTTAAACATTTTTTTATTAAAAAACCACACACATATTTAAAGGAATTTTGTTCGGGAAAGGCCAATTCAAGGTAACTGTAGGATTCCACATGAAAACCAGGATTAGACGGGTCTTCTGTTACAATTTGAGTGGTAGATGTTGGCACAAAGTCTTTTAATTCAGTTAATAATTTATTGACATCTTCCGAACAATTCATATTATCTGTGTGGACAAAATCTGTGACAAATAATTTTTTAAATGCACGCACAAATTGCACTGGGGTCGGATTAACTGCATTGCCATGTTGCTGTCTTACGGCACCAAAAAAATTTTCTAGGCAGTCTTGATTTAGCCGTCTGGTTAACAGAAGTTGAAACCCACTCGAGTTAAGTTTTACCCACAGTGATAACAGCGATTTTATGGAAATCTTCCAACAATTTATAAATTTCACGGCTACTTTTTTTTTTTTAATATTGTTATATACAACTAATTTATTTAAAAATTCCAAAGTATCTGAGAGAAATTTTAACTGATAATCTTTACCCGAAAAGGCATTTCTAAATGTATTTGTAGGATTTAAACTTGATGAATTAAAAATATCGAACAATTTGTTGAAAATAGATACTATGGTATATGTACCAACAGCTGTAGGTGGCAAAGCTCCCAAATTTACATAAGTTTCTAAAGCAGCAGAAACAGTGTTACTAAAGACTTGAACAGCTAATTTCACCCTCATTTTCTCAAAATTTGTGGGATTTATGTGAGAGGTGGTTAATTTGGGTGCCATTTTATTTAAATTTTTAGAATCTTTCTCAAAAAATGATCTTATATCACCCCATGAAGCGGTTTTGTTATCCCATATAAAATCATTTTGTAACAAATTGTTTCTAAGGGCTTTTATCATATGAGGAGGGTCAAAATAGTAAAATAAATGTTTGCCTCCTAACGAAAATTCTGTATTATCAGGTGTTACTCCCAAAATTTTTGATAATTCAATACAATTTGACCCCATATCTGAAATTAAACAGACAACATCCAGACCTACTTTTGTTAAAGATAATATTATATCATTTAATAAAGATTTGATATCATAAGCACTATATGTAGTAGAAGATAATATGTAGGCTAAAGGCTGCTTCCATGAAGATTTCAGACCTTTCGCCATAATGACTGTAGCTGATGAAGCAGGCTTATTTCTACGAATTGACCCATTATCTTCCAACCCAATGATTATGTCTTTACTAAAATTATAAAAAACGTTCGTTTTTAAAGACATTTCATCTATACATATAGCACAAACGCGATCTAGTTCTTCAAATTGATTAACTTTTAATTGTAATAGATCAAAAAGAGTTTTGTTAATTCCAGGGGAAAATTCTATATTTTCTATGAACCTACACAATGATCTGTAGGAAGGCAAACAAAATGTCTCCTGTAAAAGTCTATAACATTTTGGTCCGAAAAAATATAATGATAGGGAAAATTTTTTTAAATCTATAGAATATCTCCTACCATGGCTAGACCTCTTAGATTGTTCAAACTGACATTTTACAAAATTAGATAAATTAGGTTGTAAAAATTTATCGCATAATTTCTTAAAATCCTCATCAGATGGATTATTAAGTTTATTTAGAGCCTCCTCTAATTCTGCCCTTAAATGTACGTTTTCACTTTGACACTTTTTTAACTGATCTCTCAAAGTCTGTTTCCGTGGTGTAGTAGAAGTTAAAGTTGTAGGTGTTTGGGTTTGTGCTGTAGACAGCAAATCTGATCTGCTAGTTGAGGCTTCAACATTTTCTTCCGTGGGTGGACTACTGAAAGCACTTGTGGAAGGGTGAATACTTAAAAGTTGAACAGGTTCCATTCTATTTAGGTTTTCTTGAAATAAAACATCCTCTGTTGGAAGCGACGCATTATTTGCTTCTGTTTCTGTAAAATAATAATAAGTTATTAATTTTAATATAACTAGTTAGATCACCATTTTAAAATTACATAATATAAGTAATTAAGTAACATAGAATTTTAATTCTCAGTTATAGAAGAATGTTTTAGAAAGTAAAAATATTTTTTTTCACTTAAATTCGAACAACAATTTATTTTTGTACAGTATACAGTATGTTCATGATTGGACATTATGTGCGAAAAAACTTAGGAAATCAATTACTCAGAAATGTTTATTCTTGACTCTTGATAAGTCTCCGCATCCCAGAAAACCATATAAAAACTAGTAAGAATAGAACTATATTTTTTGTTCATAAGGGAATTCCAAAAATATGTAACGGTAAAGAAAAACAGCGTTGCCTTAAAGATGACGATCGATGACATCTACATATATAAAATGCTAATGTTTATCTGTGTCGTCTCTACTGAAGTAATTACTTGCTCTAGAAAATTGCTTTTTTTACTAAAGGTAGCTAATTGGCTCTTCTAAAAACTGTCGTCGCCTGATTTTTTGTTTTTCATTTAATTAAAAATAAAAAGTACTTTTTTTTCTTGATGTCGTGGCGGATGCGCCAGGCTTCAACTAGTCTCCATATAATTTTAGATACAAAATCACAGCGATCTTCATTTCCCAGCCATCTGTGACGCCGTTTTTTTTTGATCATATTGTACAATATTATCGAAAAGAAAAACGGTGCCAGAAATACAGAGAGCATGACAGAGATTGTAAAATAATTTGGGAAATGTCATTGATCGTCATGTTCAAGCCAACTGGATGCCGTTTTTTTTCGATGATACAGTACAATACAATCGAAAAATAGCATCAGAGATTGAAAATGGAGATAATTATTAAATTATATATAAAATTATATTGGGAATTAGAATGACTTAGGAAGTTTTATATTTTTATGCAACATTATATGCGTGAGTGTGTATACAATATTTTCAGCTAAAAGAAAATTTCATTTTCGAAATTATATTTGAAATAAATTGTTATTAAATATTGCTACCTACAAATAGTAATTAAATACAGGTTTTTTACTTTATAAGTTGTTAAAGTAAATACAATATGATCGAGAAAAAAACGGCGTCAGCGATGGCTAAGAAATGAAGGTCGCTGTCATTTTATATGGAAAATTATATAGGGAATGGCATCGATGTTCATTTCCAAGCCAAGACGCTGTTTTTTTCGATCATACGGTATATATATATTTAAAATTCAAAAAATATATTCAAAAATTAACTAGAACATACTGCAAAATAATTAACTAGAACATACTGCAAAATAATGCAATATTATCTTTTTAATGGTAACTTAAAATATAACGTAAAATATAACGTAAAATATGTAAAAAATAAAATAAAAAATTAAAAACCCTATCTTAGCAGATTTGTACATTAACACATGCAGACTTACCATTAAAGGAAGGTCCAATATCACGAAACGGTCTTGGTTCTGCAGTAGGTAATAAACTTGTCCTTTCTATTGGATTGTTGTATTCCATGTTATCAAAATGATCACTGCATACCATGTAAGAATTATAGGCTTTAATTCCAGTAAAATTTGGTTTTAGTAGTAAATCCTGACGTCCACAAAGTTCAAGCCATCTTCGAGACCTATGCATATAAACAAAATATTATTGCCATTGTAAAACTAGACTCTAAACTATCTTTACTAAAAATACCATACAATAGGAAAAATTTGCGTCAGAAATGGTTTGGAACAAAAATTGCTGATATTTAATATGTAAAATCTTATGGTAAATGACATCAATCGTTTTTCCAAGCCAACTTGACACTGTTTTTTCAGATCATATGGTAGATGGAACATTAGAATCAAAATATAGAAATACAGTAAATCATAATACATTTTAATCATGATGAAGTATGCATGCAAAATGTTATAAATTATAAGTTCTATTAATTGTTAGGTTAGAAAAAAAAAACAACCAAAACAGCAACTGTGATGAGTGTTTGAATAAAATTTATTATTTAATTTACCATTATGCTAGTAGATTCTACTTTTAAATTAATATTACTTGCCTGTTATCGTCTTTTGGTACCCTAAAAAAACGTTTGTTTTTGTTCACTGTCGAGATATTTTTACATTCACTGTAAATGCAGCTATGTCCTGACTTTGTCTTCCGCTCCATCTTAGCACTCACTATTCAGTATAATAACAATAAACTTAGAAATAACACAGCGAAAATTTAAGAAAATATCTTTAAAACGTTAAACACACGAAGACGTACTGCCAGTACTGCCCAAATGTACATGAAATTGATGAAATCATGCATGAAATGTAGACTGTCAAAAATGAATTGACAAGGTGGGGGGGGGGGGTGGAGCGGTAAATAGAAGGTTGCCGTCCCATACAATTTATACCTCAATTTAGGATACAGGTAGTTATTGCCTGTAATAAGACGATTAAATTTACATTTTCTTGGCTTATTAACAGCAATATTATAAATGTATGATTTTTTCCGGGTTAGTAAATATTTTATGGGTTATTAGATATATTACCCATTATATCATAATAACCCATAGAATAATTACTAACACGAAAAAATACATTTTACAATTTTTTTTTTAATATTACTTTTACATAAATAATGAAAATAAAAATTTAATCGTTTTATTGCTGGCAATACGTTTATTTATTTATTATAACCAGGTTTACATCACAATATATTTCACTCTATTCATTTAACTGTTTTATACTTGGCAATATTGTAATTGCATCAAAATTCATAGAAATTGTCCCTTTAAAGTGCGACCCGCTCTGTCTTTTTCTAAAATCGTTTCTCTCTCCCACTGTCTCGTCTTTGTAGTCTTTG
>NW_022145660.1:0-10609 GCF_002938485.1 Sitophilus oryzae | reverse complement strand
TCCTAATAATCCTTCCCCATTCTTTACGTAATCAGAGAGTAGTAGTTCGACAAGGTCTGCTACAGAGAATAGAGCCGATGTAACAGATTTTTCAAATTGTTTCCATCTAAAAGTAGTAAAAATATATAGAACAACTTCGACACAAATTACATTTTGCATAATTTCCTAACTAACTCGCTACAAACTTTTTTGGCACTTTGAAATTTATAGGAGAGAATGAATCCAAGCGTCATTAATGTTTTACCCGTTGGCAGTTTATTTTTAATTTTTAAACAACTGTAAATTACAGTTGGGGATTGGAACTTTTGGTATTACAAAGTACAATCAAACACAAATTCACCACAATACACCAAACCACTATACTTTTACACTGGACGCGCGTTTCTGTGCTTATGATCGTCAGCGAAACGCGCGTGCAGTTCAAAAGTAAAGTGCTTTGGTGTATTGTGGTGAACTAGTGTTTTATTTTCCTGTTCTAAAGGTTCCAATCCCCAACTGTAACAAATTATTGTGAGTACAGTATATTAAATTTAGTAAAAATGGAAAATGTATATTCTTGAAAAACTTTTTTTGCGCCTTCGCAAGAAAATATTAATCGTATACTGGAAAATTATGAAAAATGATTAAAAAATATTAAGGAAATATCTACGACTGTGTTAATAAATTTAAGAAGCTAAAATAATCAGACATTTACACTTTGTATATTATAATACATTTTTTAATGTATTATAATAATACACTATATAATACAATAATAATTTAATGTTGCTTTGTAATAAACAGATGAATAAGCTTCCCTTAGCTTTATGTTGAGAGTGTAGAAGTCCGCTGAATTCGGTAAAGTAGCTGCTTCAAAAACAAATTACGAGAATAGTATATATATATATTAACATTTAATGGCTCTGCAATGTAAAATTTTCTATTTTACATGAAACTTATTTTTAAAATGTAAGTACACTCAGAAGCAAAAAACGCAACGGAGGATTTTTTCGTCAAGTTTATACTGTTATATTTTTTTTATTCAATTTTCGTCCTATTTTTATGATTTTTTTCTGCAAACTGTATATAAATTTATGTACTTTAATTCATAAACTCAGTTTTTTATAAACTTTAGTATTTGGCTTATTATACAGGCTTAATTGAAGGGTTGTTTTTTCACTCTAACTTTAAAACACCCTGTGCAATAATTTAGTAAGTTACTATTCCAAAACATAACTTTTCAATCAGAAAGAACCATGTCTCTTGAGCATTTTTTTTTTGACTCATGTTAACACATGCCTTGGTTAATTTTTAAAAGTAAAATGAACTTGCCACCAATAATTTGCAATTTTTTCAACTATCATTACTTTATGATGTTATTTTTTAATATCACGAGGTGGCTTTGGTGACTATTGTCGACACTGATTAGAACTCTTTATTAAAATTGTTAAATTAACTTGGTATTAATAAATATTAGCAACACTAACAGAACTAAGGATATTAAAAAAAAAATAACTGTAATAACTAAGTGTACAAACAAACAAAAAACTTTAAAAATTATTTAATACTTTGTATTGCCTCCCCCGTGTGCTATAACTGTCTGTAGACATCGTCTGTATCATACTGTTAATGAGGCTACAAATATATTGTGCTATTTTTCTTTAACAAGATCAATGACTTTTGCACAATCTTCGACACTAAAAACCATATTCAATTGTACACAACAATAATCACCCAAGCCACCTTGTCATCGTGAAGAATAACATCAAAAAGAAATGATAATTCAAAAAGTTGCAAAATATTTGTGGTAAGTTCATTTTGATCTTAAAAATTAATCAAGGCATGTGTTGACATGAGTCAAGAAACAAAATATTCAAGAGACATGGTTCTGACCGAAAAATATTGTTTTACGAAAATTTACTCACGAAATTATTGCACAGGGTGTTTTAAAGATAGGGTAAAAAACAAATCTGCGATTAACCCTGAATAATAGGTCAAATACTAAAGTTTATAATAAACTGAGTTTACGAATTAAAGTTGATATATTTATATACAGTTTGCTAAAATTTAAAATCACGGAAATAGGTCTCAAAAATAAAAAAATAATGATTTAAACTAGATGAAATATTTTCGGTTGCGTTTTTTACATCTGAGGTATTTATTTTCAAATTTCAACGTCCTAAGTTATCAACAATGAACTCTTCGAACAAGATATAATTAAATATACAGGGTGGTCCGAACTGTATTCCGAAAACTCCGAAAAGTAAAAATTTTCATTCGTATAAATAAATGTATGTCCCAAAATGCTTAGTTTCGGAGATACAGGGTGTAGAAGAAGTTTCTGTTTTTATTTAGATTTTTTTCCAAATAATTTCTGGAAGTAACGTCAATATTTTGATGAAAATTGGTGTCTGGGGGTTTCCTTTGATATGGGAAAATTTGATTTTGATGTCAATATGACTCCCTATTTATAGAGGGCCACCTACATGTTTTTAACCGTTTAGAAAAGTGATAACTTTTTTCTCCCCGTACCTGTATAAAACTAATGAGTAATGTGAAATATACATTTTCGTGGACTTTTGTTAGTATCGGCTTCAGTAAAATCGCTGTGAGCAACCATTCTGAAGATATTTAAAAAAGAAATAGTCAATACATGTCATTATTGACAAAAAATACACACGTTGAGTAGATGCATGGTTATTCGACTGAAATAATAAATTTGAGATTTTTTTTAATCAATCATAAATTTTTCTGCGAAAAATGATGATAAAACAGTTTCTGTTGAACATTTGGCACCAAAACAGTTGAAATTTATAAATGCAGTCTAATAACTATTTAGTCAACATGTTTAATTTATGTCAATGATGACAGGTATTGATAATTTCGATTCCAAATATCTCGAGAACCATTACTCGTAGCGATTTTTACCAAGAGACCTTTTTTACGTAGAAAACGTCGTAAATTTATTTTTTTACTCTCTAGTTGTATACAGGTTTGGACGAAATGTGATTACTCTTCAAACCAGTTAAAAAATACGTAGGTGGCGCCCTATACTAGTAGGAGTCATATTGACGTGAAAATCAAATTTATCATGTCAAAAACCTCCCAGAGGCTAATTTTCTTCCAAATATTTACGTTACTTCATAAATTATTTGGAAAAAATCTGTATCTTCCAAACTAAGCCATTTTAGAAAATACATTTATACGAACTTTCTTACTAATTTTTATCTGCAGAATATGCTGACGAAGTTTCCGGAATACAGTTCGGACTACCCTGTATAAAAAGGTGGAATTGAAGAGAAACAAATGTACAGTTTCTGTTTTTTTTCTGGTAACCATTCTTGGCAATTTACTAAAAGAATAAACCGATATGGTTCATTAACGTATTCATCTATCAGATATGTGGTAATTAATTTGTTGCTCATGACTGGCTTAATGAACCACATTGGCGTTGTTAAACAAAATTCATGCTTGAAACTCGCTGTTGTGACACAATATAACCACAGCTTTGCTCTAAATTGTATTCATTAATGTAGTTTAGAGTTGGGAGTTGAAGTTGAAGGTATACGCTCGCAAAAGCGGTGACCTGGCATGTCCCTTTAATGAAATGCATTTAATAGGAATCAAACGAAATAAAATACAGTTAATTAAAAAATAGGGAACTGAGTGTCGAGGTCTGCACAAAGACTATGGCATTTCTTAAGATTTAATTATAAATGTAAGTTGTTTTGTGATTTTTCTCTATACTTGCAATATAAGACGGTATTACTTGGCAAATGTCTATAGACCAAAAGAACCCTTTATCTAAGATGGTAGCAGACGTTAAAAAAAACTCTTAAAAGAATGTAACACCCTTTATTGATCTTTTCTTTAAAGAGGAAATTGCAAGTATCCAATCCCTCATTACCAAATTGTAGGCTGCTTTGGCCAAATTCATAAGCCGGACAAGTCTATGCGCCCAATTGTTTCGTCGGCTGTAGGTTCTCCGACTTATAATTTGGCAAAATGATTATCAAGGGAGTTCGAAAATTTACCTGATCATGAACCTTCTTTCTCAGTTAAAAATAATATTGAATTCATTAACAAAATTAAAGATATAACATTGCATGAAGGTGAAATTTTGGTCTACTTTGATGTATCTTCGTTGTTCCCAAGTGTTCCAATTCCACATATTTTAGGCTACTTAAAGGAATTACTGAACGCAAATGGTCTCGACAACAAAACTGTGAGTGAATATATTGAGCTTACATCGTTATGTATGAAACAAAATTGTTTTCAATTTAATAACAACTTTTTTGAACAGCGGGAAGGTACAGAAATGGGTAATCCATTGTCTCCATTTTTGGCTAATTTATTCATGAGCAGGTTTGAAGTGGAGGCTAAGAATCAGTTTGGGTATTTTCCAAGAGTATGGTTTAGGTATGTGGATGATATTTTTGCTGTTTTTGACACACATTCAGACACTATAGATAATTTTATTTCTAAGTTAAATAATCGTTTTCCTTCCATTAAATTTACGCATGAAATTGAGAACAACGACAGATTACCATTTCTAGATGTATTAGTTATTAGAAATACTAATAATTGCCTGGCATTTGATATCTATAGGAAAAATACGACCACACGCAGATATATTCCTAATGAATCACATCATAGTGTTGAACATAAAATGGCTAGTTTAAATTTCTTAGTTCATAGGTTACTTAGTTTCCCACTTTCCAACGAAAGATATGAAATAGAAAGAGATTACATTAGGAATGTAGCTGAGTGTAATGGATATTCTCCTTTACTAGTTGATAAATTAATTAGAAAACGTAGGTATAGGTTAATGATTTCTGAAAATTCGACTTTTCAAGTGGAGAAAGATACGTCTAAATATTTTTCGATACCGTTTGATAGAGAGTTATCCCGTGGTCTAAAAGGAATTTAAAAGAATGTCAATTATAAACTTGTGTATAGTGCTAATAATAAATTACAATAATTATTAGGTCATCCAAAGGATAAAACACCTCCACTGGAAAGGTCGGGTATTTATGAAATTTCTTGTAAAGATTGTAATCAATATCAACTAGATTTAAAAACATTTAGCTCAGATAAGATATGGTAGACCGGATAAATCTTGCGTTGCCGAACATATTGTTGATAAAGAACATTGTATAGATCTTAATAATTTAAAATTAATTAAACAAGTCTCAAATTACAAGCAATTAGATGCATATGAAAGCATCAGAATTAATAAATGTAAAGATAGTATGAACAGAGTCAACGGTCCAATTCCTTCAAGTTCTTTGTTCCTACTACTCTAGTGGCGGAAATTTAACTGTTACGCTCAGTTGGCTCTGACTCGGTTTGGCTAGATTTTGCCACGCCCACTCGGGGCCCACTGAGCGAGTATATAAACGCTCAACTTGTAGATTGTACTTTAGTTTATAATCATCTGCTGATGATGCTAACATGGTTAGCGAAACGCGCGTCCAGTGTAAAAGTAAAAGTGTTTTGGTGTATTGTGGTGATTTAGTGTTTTTATTTTGCTATGACCAGGTCAACGGAAAATAATCTATATATTTTTATTCTCTTGAGAGTGTCGAAATAGTATTTTTTGCGGCATCTTTTTTAACGTTAACTTTAAGCTTAATTTTTCACAGCGTCAAGGGACTGTAGACCCTCGATTATATGGTTTTTCTTTAATTTCAACTCGATAATTTCACGTTCCCCCAGATAAAGGGTCTTGACTAATAAAGGGTCTTGACAACACAGTAAAATCGTATGAAAACGGAACCTTTATTCCGTCTTTTCCTTCTTTGAGGTTTTTAAAAGTTTTTTTTAACCCTAAAATATATATAAAAGGTTACATACTTGTATCGCAAAACAATTTTATTGCTCATGCCGGGAAAGTAGTATCTTTCGCTTTGGAGTAAGTATATATGATCTAGCAAGTACAAGCAAATTGACAAAGCAAAAAGATACAGCTTCTCAAGTGTCGCTATTAAAGAAGTGAGGGGTTGACATTTAAATAAATTATTTTGTACTCGCCTTTAAATAAGCTAAAATAAAAATTAAAAGAATGAAAATACATGAGTAATAATCCTGACTGACTCTGAAAACTGATGAAAGTGATAATGATGACTCTATATCGCCAGAAATTCTTTTAAACACCAAATGATGAGTCTATACCGCCTGAAATTTGAAAAGGACAAATGAATATCTTTTAACTTTCTCATTATTTTTTACAAAATTGCTACTCTAATTGTCCCCTGCATACGTGTAATGTAGGATAGTGTAACTGTGTGAGTTATGATTGCCCACCTCGAGCTTTCAAGCTAATGAGCTCAACTTCGCTCTCGTGGGCAATCGACAACTTTTCGCACTAGTTGCACAATATACTATTCCGATGCACGCCATCAATAATATCGACATTGACACTAAAGTTTATAAACCAGACTAAATAAAATTGTGGCAAAAATGTTTAAATTTGTTGTATAATTGAAGATATCGAGTAGTTTCTTTATTCTACTTCATAGAGATAGATATATCTCTTCATTTTACTTTATAGAGCAAATGATTGTAACAGATATTTTATTTAGATTAAAGCTTAGTTTAAACTAAAAATTACTTTAAACCGAATTTTATTATCGCTATGTTGGTCACATTTCGCCGTGATCAGCAATGTTGTCCTTTATTATTTGACAATTATCCTAGTGTCAGTCATTATTTTGTATAACATCGTGTTGTTGTGGAATCTTTGTGAGTAATTCTCGTTTTTTGCACTTTTAAGCACAAACATTTCTTTTTTAAGAACTAAATTTTCGAGTTTGTGTATTGCATTTCTTGAAATTGTGTGATGAAAATATGCCGAAGCATTTAAACAGTCGAAGCATAGAGCTTGTAGTTTCCCTGTTTTTTTAAATGTATTTTGAACGAGAACATGACAGTAAAGGTCCTTTATTACCCTTGACTGCAGTCAGAAAAGTAAGTTTGATTGATAAGTACATTACACCACTTTCAAAGTTAGCTTTTATTAAATTCTGTGATTATTAGTTTTTGCATTAGTAGCACCCTCTTACTTGTTATTACCACTTACGGTTAGGTTATGTACATCAATAAATGTACATCAATAAATAAATAACCCATAATAACACTTTTAATAATCTTTATAATGGACTAGTTTTTGTCAATATGTAATAAGTAAAATAAACTATAAAACAAGTAAATCAATTAATCATTAAAAAATTACTTATTAAATTAAAAATAAAACGTAAAACTCTTTAAAAAATAATATAATAAATATGTTTAGTCTAGGAGCGAGCCTATGTCACGTGTGCCGTTGTATGTCCCCTAAATTTTGTTGCGGGGATTTGTTAAGCACCTCTAGGAGTAATTGACAAAATTGGTCACATGGTCCAGAACATGGTCATTTGGTCCCCATATTTAAAAATGGCTGCCAAATTCTAAAAAAAAATTTTGACCATATTTCCGTAAAAAGTGCTCCGATTTTGCATTTTTAAAGATCAACTTACTCCACTTATGAAGAAAAAAATTGTAATTAATTTACTTACAAATTTATTAGTCATTGGGATATTTTTAACATTTCCACTTAGCGGCGGAATTTAGAATATTTTCTTTAATTTTATTGAAATTACACATTCTTGTGAGTAATTTCAGGCGATTAAAAAATCAGGGAAGCTTTTGGAGTACCATATGCGCATAGACATTGTTTTTGACGTAAAAAAGCGTGAAAGGATTTGAGAGGGCTAAGCGATCGCTAATCATTTACCTGGGTGGCGTTGTTAAAGATGGTCAGCTAAGGTATTTCAGTATAAAGAATGGCAGAATTGAAGAAGAACATTACGTTGGAATCTGATCATGAACAAGCGGATGACAGAATGCTAACCCATATTTTTCACATGACACTGACTACAAACGTAAAGAACGCAGTTATTTGTTCTACCGATACTGATGTTTTTGTTAGCGCACTTTACCACTACTTGCAGAAGTAGAAAAGTGCAGGACTGAAAGAGCTTTATGTTGCCTTTGGAGTAGGAAAAACGTTGCGGTATATCCCACTTCACTCGTTTGATGGCAGATTACTACTTAATATTTTAACAGCTTTACCTGCTCTTCATTCTTTAACCGGTTGCGACACTACAATCAAGGTTAGTACAAAATTAGCACCTCTGAAAGTAGCAGAATCGTATGCTCAAAAGCTCTTGTTAGAATTTGGTAAAGAGCCATTAAATGAAGAAATGGAAAAACAAGCACTTTCATCAAACTTGAGTATGGATGAGTTGCGTTTTCATCAGTTCCATCATAAAAAATTACGAAACTTTCAAGATTTGGCCCCTACTTCAAGATCAATCCGTCTTCACATAAAACGGAGCTACTTGGAATGCTACAAATGGATTCATGCTTTGGAACCATGTGAAAAACATAATCCGTTGAACTATGATTACATAGAAAAAGATGGTATTTGGATTCCACAAGTAACAGATGACCCAAAGGACCCTGAAGACTTTCCTAGTCCATGTAGTTGCCAGATATGATTCAGAGAAACTGCATGTCCCTGTAGAAAATTAAAAATGATGTGTTGCGACTTTTGTAAATGTAAAAGTAGTGTTTTAGACCAATGCAAGAACCCTCATACATAAGTTAGTAAGTTTTCTGCTTAAACATATTAATTTTTTGCATTTGAAAAATTATACTTGTTGCGCGTTTTTTGCGAATACGTCTTATGCATTTAAATATACTTTTATTATTTTGAAACCAATTTTATTAGTGCGTAAAAACGCGCCATGATTCCATATTTTTAAAATATACTTTCCTCAAAAGAACTACAATTAAAAAATATGTATTCACAAAATTTGTTTCCGTTCAAAAAATGAGTATAATAACCTTTAAAACTAAAATCGAAAATATGGCGACTAAACGACCACAATCTGGAGCGTGTGACCAGTTGGTTTTTAAGCCCTTATACATATTTAATAAAACGCCGCCAAAAACTTAGGGGACATATAACTGCATACGAGACGTGGGCTAGCGAACGCACTATTGTTTGTCAATTTCAAATTAAGATTCATCTCATAAATCCATGACAATCTGGCAGCGCTGTCGCCATCGCTTGTCACTCAAAGTTGATCACGTGCATCGAAAACTGTTTTGCGATTACCATATCTGATTTTTCAATTCGAAATAAATATGTAGATAAGCTTTTAAAACAATAATTTTAAAAACAGTTTGTTTAAGAAATTATTTTTATCAAACTAAACTATTGGGGCTAGAGTTTATTAGAAGAGTAAATTATTAGTAAAAATAAGTAAATTATTAGTATCCATAAAAAACTTTTTTTACATCTTAGCAATAAAATGTAAATCGTGTACTAGAAAATTATGAAGGTAATATCTTAAGGTTTTCTATGATTTAAATAAGATGGGTATAGATACAGCTTACGTCAGGAAATATTAGAATTTCTTATATTTATTGACAACCAAACAAGGTGAATTAGAATAGCCTACTTCAATTATTATTGTTGATCGATCGCTCCGTACAATTTATTAAATATTGTTTTGTAGAAGACCAAATAATGCTTTGCAGTTTGTTAATTAAAGTGTAGAGGTCCGATGTATGCGGTTGAAGAACTAATAGCTGCTTCAACAATATCGATAACGGAATTGTTAAATCGCCATGTTGCGGCTTGTACACAATTCCAATTACTGCTAATCAAAAACAGCTTTACAGTTTCTGTAGTAAACATTGGAAATAGCTTAGTCTATGCTAGAAATGTCCCGTCTGAGATATAGAGCTAAATTTATTTTTTATTGTGCAAAACTAAACTGGTTTTATTCTGTAGATTCATTATTTTGTCGTATTGGAAGTTTATAGAGGGTTGTTCACCACCTACGACACGGAGTATTGTAAGCTAAACCATTAGATTTTTACAAATTTTAAGTTTTGAGTTCGTTGAAGGACTATTAAAGCTACAATTTAAAAATATTTTACAAGATACAGAGTGTGCCAAATAAATAAAAATATCAAAGTTGTATTTTTTTAAATGGATATAAAAACACCCTGTATATTATTACATTTTTAGTTTCTACGACTAAAATAAAGGTAAATTTGATTGATGTTTATCACACTTAAACCTTACCGTTTTTGAAATATTTTCATTTTTGTGAAATTGCAGTAAAAATTTTAAGGCTTTATTTCTCCAAGGGTATCAAAGTTTTTAATACTAAAAATTTACTGAAGTTTATTTATTGATCAGTTATTGTGCTGCAATAATAAAAATAATACTACGTCATACAGAGTGTCTAAAAATTTATTTTAAATAATGTCTAGCTTTAAACGGCAATAACTTGTTTAATTTAAATGGAACACCTAGTATGTATTAGGAGAATCAGATGCACAATTTAATTGTCTATCAAATTGTATTATACCATTTTTTATCTATCCCTTCAAGTTTTTGTAGAAAATGTATTTTTTCAATTAACGTAGTTTGAATACTGGAATCATATTAATAATTGGTCTTCTTTAACAAATATTAATATTAATATCTGTACCCTTTAAAAATTTGTTACATCTTTATAAATATTCTAAAATGTCAATATTCCATGGATATAGTGATAAATGAGGTCTA
>NW_022145659.1:0-4339 GCF_002938485.1 Sitophilus oryzae | reverse complement strand
TTCGATTTTTTCCAAATAATTTGTGTAGTAACGTCAATATTTAGATAAAAATTGGAGTTTTTTGACATGAGAAATTTGATTTTGATGTCAATATGATTCCTACTAGTAGAGGAAGCCACCTACATATTTTTTAACTGGTTTGAAGAGGAATAATTTTTCGTCCGTACCTGTATAAAACTACTGAGTAAAAAATATACATTTACGACTTTTTTACGTAAAAAATGTCTCTTGGTAAAAATCGCTAGGAGTATTGGTTTTCGAGATATTTGGAATCGAAATTATCAATACCTGTCATCATTGACATAAGTTAACATGTTAACTAAATAGTTATTAGACTGAGATCATAAATTTGAAAGTTTTTGTGCCAAAAGTTCAACAGAAACTGTTTTATCGCCATTTTTTTGCAGAAAAATTTATGATTAATTTAAAAAAATAAAAATTTCCCAAGCTTATTATTTCAGTCAAATAACTATCTACTCAACGTGTTTATTTTTCGTCAATAATAACATGTATTAACTATTTCCATTCTAAATATCTTGAGAACGGTTGCTCGTAGCGATTTTTACAAAGAGATATTTTTTACGTAAAAAGTCACAGAGATGTATATTTTTCTCTCGATAGTTTTATACAGGTACGGACAAAAAGTTATTACGCTTCAAAACAGTTAAAACACATGTAGGTGACGCCCTCTACCTGTAGGAGCCATATTGACATCAAAATCCAAATTTCTCATGTCAAAAAACTCCTAGACACCAATTTTCACTCAAACTTCTACACCCTGTATCTCCAAAACTAAGCATTTTAAGACATGAATGTATGCAAACTGTTTTACTTATTTTTATCTGCAGAATATGCTGCCGAAGTTTCCGGAATACAGTTCGGAATTCAAAAACTAAAAGAGGAAATTTGGTATAGATTTTTTCTGAACAATACGTCACACTGTATAGAAGTAAAACCACCATTATTCAAAAATGATTTGCCCAGTAAAATAAAATAATAACTTACTGAGTTACTGAGAAAAAGCCTCCTTCGTAACAGCATAAACAAAATAATTGTTTTCTTTATTTGGTGGGTGGGTGCTTTGTAATAAATTTCTGCATTCCTGTTAGACAATACAGTTAAGAAAGACAACAAGTTATTATTAAAATAAAATAAAACTTAACTGTCTATCCACCCAGTTTGTAATAAATTATTTACAATTCAAGCGCCGCATAAATAAAAATATAAATTTGTAAATTAAAACCATAAAATTCTCCTTGAAAATACCGAGTGTTTTATATTATTTAACATATTATACAGTAAGTAAATGTAATCAAAGCGCACCCAACAAACACGATTTGCATATATTTCGTTTTATTTTTCATTGGCGACTTTTACTAAAATTATATCGGAACCGCTATTCATTATAGTTACTATAGGAACGTTTCTGAGATAAAGGAACTGTTCGGCCTGGCAGTCGAAAGTGCACATTCACTTACATCCAACCATGAAATAGATCTGAATTACTGTTTACGTTACGAACTTTTTATCACCGATCTAATATGAGCTAGTAAAAAACGCATTTCCTTAAATAGAATATACACGGTGCTCAACAGTTGCAGTAGGTTTTTCTTTTATACGAAGTAGGATATTGTAGAATATTACAATATTTTTTAGTCACGCCAATTTGTTTACAAGTAAAAAGCTACCCTCCATTACTTCTATGGAACAGGCATATTAAGAACATTACCGGAAAAGCGACAAAGGCTCTCATGATATGCAGTAGATTGGCGGGAAACAGATTGGGCTGCGCCCTTAACATTTTGCGCTGGATATGTACCATGATTTAAGACCCATGATTACTTATGGATCAGTTGCTTAGTACACAAAATTAGAGCAACGTACAGCAAGGCAAAACATGTGCGGAGACTGGCATGCATCTGCATCATAGGTGCCATGAGAACATGCCTAACAGCAAAAATGGAGGTCATTCTAGACCTAGCACCCCTGTATATTGTCGTTGGTAGATATGCCAATGCGACAATGGTTGTAATGGTCATTGACGGAAACAGTAGTGCGATAATTTTCTGCTCAAGAGCTTGGAACACCCTCAAAAAAAAATTCCACTCCTCGGACTCCCAGTGGGTATACCAAGAACATACCAAGAATGTACAACTTTGAGTACAAACACCTCACTGTAGTATTGAGCAATAAAAAGGATTAAAAGAGAGAAACGTTTGCTCAACATGTAAAAGACCATATATAGGGATATTAAAATAACTTTGGTTGCACATCATAATACGACCACCAGCAAACTCCATAAGACGACGCATGGTGTCATTGATGACGTGCAACGAAAGTTATACACGTGGTATCCTAATATTCGGAACCAATGGGCATCCTTCAAGCAAAAATCTACGCTATCGAAAGATGCGTACAATTTATCTTAGATAGGAACTAACCAAAACAGGAAATAGCCATCGTATCCGATAGTCAAGCAGCACTAAAAGCGATCAACTCAGTAACCATCAATTCGAAGTTAGTTAAAGAATGCCTAGAGAAACTGACTCAAATTAGGCAAAGAAAATAAAGTCCTCCTACTCTGTGGAACCTGCTCACCAAGAGATAGAAGGCAATGAAAAAGCAAACTTTAAAAACAATCTTCGGATTGTCACGGGGTTTCTAACAGGACACTGTCTCCTTAACAAACACCTCAGTAGATTGACGCTGAGAAATAACGGCTTCTATTAAACTTAAAGAACCAAAACTTAATAGATAGGTACTAAAAAAAATCAAGGTAAACATATGCCTGCAAACATATATCTAATTGAAACGATGAAAACGATCAGATAATAAAAAAACATTTAACGCAAACTGACACAACATAAAAGAGTTAATTTTTATAAGATGACATTTAAAATAAACTTTTTCACTTAAAGAGAATTCTGGTTTCATTTCGCAATTGTTGCAAAGAGAAAATACATATTTCATATGTACTTATATATCAATAACGTAAGTGCATAATTAATTATTGTTATTAGTCTTATTACGTAGATACGGTATCTTAAAAGGACAGTTTCGAAAAAGGACAGCGCTAAGAGAAAGCCGTTTTTAAAAATCCCAATTACAAATGTCGACAAATTGTTGATAATTTGGACAAGCAATTTATATATTTAAGAAGATAAACCTTTCTTCGTCTTTTATGCCGTATATTTTAAAAAGGAGTACATAATTAATTCATGTCATGATCGTTTTATTAACTTAATATAAAAACAACGAAGTAAGAAAAAATACGTAACTGGATGAAAATTAATTTTATTAATTTTAGTACTTAATTTATTATTGCGATGTGCATTGCAATTTTTGTATAAATGTGTTCAGAGGAGAAAATACCATGTGATTGAAAATAAACGGCGACCAGTTAGCTTGGAAATGAACATTGGTGACATTCCCAATATAATGTTACATATAAAATTACAGCGATCTTCCAGGTTGTACAAAAATCTACCGAGTGGAATACCGACTTGGAACATCAAACAGATACCAAATGAGGATAGAGTGGAGAAGACCAACAAACACAAAATTAAATTACTCAAGTGTCCCGTAGCAAGAAGGGCCGGTATAGGTTAGGTTAGATTGCTGGGGTTTGTGATCCTGTTTGATCCCTCACTCGGAAGCTTTGGGCACATTGCGATACCCCTGTATTATTGTACCAAACATTCCTCTTGTTCTTTCTTTGCGTTAAAGCACTTCCAGCTCTGCAAAGTTCTCGATATCGATGATGTTGGCTTCTGCTGCTTTCTCTAGTCCCTCCAAAAAACCGTACCCTAAAGTTTTAAAGTTCCTATAGCTTCCTTCAGTTTGTTGATCGTCACAAGTGGTGGGTCGTTTGCCATGACCTCCACTATGGAACCCTCTTTGGTGAGTCTGTCAATTTCTTGCCTGTCCACCACATTAAGGTTGATTCTCACTATACCTTCCATATCAGCTCCTTTCCTTTTCCCTTCCGTTTACATAAAATATTATATCATGTAACTGAATAGGACAATGCACACTATCTGTTCCCTGTCCCTTCCGTTCCATATCCTTTCCTTCCTTTGAATAAAAAGACTAAGGAAGGAGCATATCAAAAATCTTAGGTCCACCTCGATGGGACGCAAATATGGCCGACTTAAATTCCGGTTTATCAGTGCTGTTCTAATTTAATTTAAAATATCTAAAACTATAATGTAGGGTAGACGTGGGGTAGACTCAATAATTTGTTTTTTTATTTTACGTTGTGAATAAATGTTGGTAGTTATTACAATTGTTATAAAAACATATTATTATAATAAAAATACATAATTTTTAATAATTATTT
>NW_022145658.1:0-5199 GCF_002938485.1 Sitophilus oryzae | reverse complement strand
TCCATTACACTCAGCTACATTCCTAATGTTATTTTTTACTATTTCATATCTTTCGTTGGTAAGTGGAAAACTAAGTAGTCTATGAACTAAGCAATTTAAATTAATCAACACTATGATAAGACTCATTAGGAATCTGTGTGTAGCAGGGGAGTAATGGGAGTAATTACCCTTCCCAGGGAGAAATTTGTAAATAAAATAAAATGTGGTATAAAATAAAATTGTTATAAAAGAGATTAACAATAACAATAAAAATAGAAAATCCAGACCCATCTATATCGTTTATTTTTCCACAGTCACAATACCTTTCAGCGCAAATTTAATTTAAATCTAGTATTACTCTAGTACTGTACTTATTGCCACTATACCCCACCCAGACTCACTTTGTAGATGAGTTACTGGTATGTAGTATGTAGTGATCTTTTTTTCTATAGAAATTAAATACCAAGCAATGATTAGTATTTCTAATGACTAGTACATTTAGAAATATCGTATGATCGAAAAAAAAAACGCCGTCCAGTTGGCTTGGAAATGAACATTGATGACATTCCCCATATAATTTTACATATAAAATGACAGCGATCTTTATTTTATAGCCATCGCTGACGTCGTTTTTTTTCGTTTATATCGTAGTAATCTATCGTTGTTCTCTATTTCATAGGTAAATTTAATGGGAGGAAAACAATTATTTAATTTAGAAATAACTGTCTATGATGTCAGAATGTGTATCAAAAAATGGCAAATATATTATCCACATATGTTGGAAAATACTCAAACTGGCACTTCAAACCTCCTCATGAGTAAATTAGCCAAAAATGGAGACAATGGAATATCCATTGCCGTACCTTTCCGTTGCTGAAAAAAGACGTTATAAAATTGAAATCAATTTTGTTTCATACAGAGCGATATCATCCGCAGATGATTCTAATATGGTTAGCGAAACGCGCGTCCAGTGTTTAGAATGTCCATAATATAGAAAATTAACATATTTGTTATGCATTTCACGCACTGGCGTAACTACAGCTACTGCTGGGCACCCCCAAAGAAATCTTGAATTATGACTCTTGGCTACGTATTAATTTTTATTTGCTTGTGATGTAGTAAAAATTACATTTTCTAGTTTTGTTTAGTTAATATTATTTTGTTGTGTTCAAAAAATGTGTTAATTTTTATTTTTTAGAAAATTTGTAGGTATTTAATATTTATATATAAGAAATTATCAAAATGTTTTTTTTCTATTAAATTTCTATCTACGGGAACACGGTTTGATAACCAAGTCTATGAATTATTGATAGAGAAATTCATGTAAACGTTTTATTCAAAAAATGTGTTTTTTTAATTATTCTTCATTTTTTTGAAAAACAAAAGCACTACACCCCCCTGGGCGAACTCCAGCCCCTCCCCAGGATGATTTGCTAGTTACGCTAACGATTACAAGGCTTTATGATTGCATGTCCTTAAACGATTAAAATTAATTAATATTTGGAGATATCATATTGTTTACTAGGGATAATAGATTCATATTACGTTTCAATATAATCATTAATACATAAGAAAAAAAAACGACTTAAATCACTTTCAGTAGATTGGATATATTAAAACTACATTTAAAAATTTAAAAAGTTTTAGGATATATAGAATTTAGTTTACATACATATACTTAATGTACTGTCAGTGCACACACAACTATAATAAATATATAACTACATATATTATAAAATTACATTATAAAATATAATATGCAACACAAGCATTCCCCCAATAACATAAACGTACAATATGTTTTATATTTCAAAAATTTTCATAATGCAATTTTCTAAAATCTTTGGGCATGATAGCATCCACGATTGTACACATACTAAGAGGATAGGATGACACATTCAGATTTGCATCCTGTGGAATACATTTCTTTTGGTACAGCATTTATTTTAATCATTTGTATCAATTTTTTGTTTCAATGCATAATTCAATGCGATAATTTTGTAATTTTAATATATACGTACTTTATATATAATATGAAAAAGGTGTTTTTATCGCTCTTTATTAATATAAAATCTATACTGTGAATATTTTTGAAAGTCTAATAAAAAGACAAATAGTATTTTTGACAAATATGCAGGATTACCTAAAAGTCCTAATCATTGGCTAATTTCTCAAAATTTTAAATATTAAGATAAAAATAACTACACCACTGGACTCAGTGTGAGAAAATCGATCTCTGTCTCTCAGTCAAAGTGTCTGTTATATCTTACCATTTTCATAAGTTGTTAGAAATTATTATCTGACAAGTTATGTGATTTGTGACAAATCGTTATATTATACTTTTGTGTAACCCCGCCGGTAATTGCCGAGACAACCCATTTACGAAGGGGAGCAATATAACGTGTATCTTTTTATTTCCTATTGGATTTTGATTGTTTTGAGTGTTTAAGAAATTTTGCAGATCTTTAAATATTTTGTTTATTAGTTTTTTTGGATATAGTTATTTTCTTTCAATGCATCTTTTGCTTTTGTATTGCAGCATCTCTATATTCTGGGTCGAATAGACGAATTGAATGAACTGGCTTGTCGGACAGATCAATTCGTCTATCCGACCCAGAATATAGAGATGCTGCTATATCTAAAACTAAAAAACATTGCAAGCATTGAAAGAAAGAAACTAATAAACAAAATATTTAAAAATAGACTCCAAAATTCTTAAACACACAGAACAATCAAAATCCTATAAAAGAATAATAAAAGAATAAAAAGATACAGGTTATATTGTCCTCCCCTTTGTAAATGGGTTGTCTCAGCAATTACAAGGGTTACAAAAAGTATAATATAACGATTTGTCTAAAGCACGCATAACTTGTTAGCTAATAATAAATTTCTCTAAACTAAAATCTATACCTTTAAACAAACAAAGCAATGTTATATATGAAATTCCATGTTCGAACTGAGCCCAAGTTTACATAGGACAAACTTCTCAATGGTTAGAAAATAGACTGAAAGGGCACAAGTATGACAAAAAAATGTAACCGCTCTCACAAATCATGTGTCAACAGAAAACCATACATTCGATTTTAATAAAACTAAAATTGTATAAACAGAAAATCACCAAAAAAAGAGAGAATTTTATGAAATGGTGGAGATGCAAAAAAAACAAAACGCCGTAAATGATAAAAAGGACTAAAAAATCTGATCAAAATACTTCTAACGCACAGTAGACATCGGCTATTGAAACGATGAATGTTTATATACAAAACGGTCTGCTAGAAAATACGTGCTGTATACTAAAGTGTGATGCCCCTAAACAAATAACATATATAATAGTTTTTAAATTTGTGTGTATTGTCCAGTTTTTCGCAATTTTAATTCTATAGAAATGTACGTTTAAGGTAAGACCTTTTATTTTGACGTTTTATACTTTTGATTTTATTAACTGACTGTTCTTTTATGTACTTAAAAAGACTTGAAAAATACATATGACTGTCGAAACGTCGTGGATGAAAATAAAATAATAAACAAAATCCAGTAACATCTTTACAACCCCAACGACCTAAAATAATAAAATAAGAATAAAAAGAAAAAAATATATAGTATACCAGGTCAAAGAAACTAAAGCAACAAAAAGATATCTATAAATCTATACTAATATATAAAATCCGTAAGTGACTGATATACTGATTAATCACGATCCTGCTCAAACCACTCAACGTAAGAAGCTCAATTTTGGCATACAGGTTGATTCTAGGGTGTAGAGGTTCGATAAGAAGGGATTTTTCGAAATTCCAGTTCCAAAAGGGTGAACCCACCCCTCAAATATTACAATATATGTATTTTATTTAAAAAACGGTCAAGTTTCCGAAAAAACGCTTAAACACGTATATTTTATTTTGTTTTTTTACATATTTTAAGATTTTTTAAAAATGTATACAGGGTGTTTCGAAAAATCTGGTCATTGATTAATCACGATCCTGCTTAAAGCGCTTGACGTAAAAAGCTGATTTTTGAAAAACAGATTGACTTTAGGCTGTAGAGGTTCGATAAGAAGAGATTTTTCGAAACTCGAATTCTAAGGGGGTGAAACTATCCCTCAAATATTATCATCGGTATCAAACCAAACCGGTGAGTTTTTCGGAAAAACTCTTAAACACATATATTTTATTTTGTTGTTTTACATATTTTAAGATTTTTTATAAATTTATATAGGGTGTTTCATAAAATATGACCACTGAGTAGGTAATCACGATTCTGCTTAAACTGCTTGACGTTTAAAGCTGATTTTTGGCAAACGGATTGACTGTGGGATGTAGAGGTTCCATAAGGAGGGGTTTCTCGAATATCAAATTCCAAGAGGGTGAAAACGCCCCTCAAATATGACAATATTTGTAATTTAAAAAACGGTTAGTCTTTCGGGAAAACGCTTGGACAAACATAATTTATTTGGTTTTATTACATAAATAAAAATAAGTTATATAATAATATCGCCATATTGTTTTTCTCATGCTGACATAAATGTGAGAAAAATTTGTCCAGTTGGTATGTTACTGGAAATTCTTGCTTTGCTTTATCATCGCCATTACAAATGATTAATTCGACGCGAACGAAGTCGCTGGTACACGCTAGTAGGTACATAAAGTTCTATTAAATAATCGCATATCGACTGACTGTGTGCTAATCATAGATAAAGTAGGTAGTAATTATTATAAACTTTACTTATAAGAGCAATGTTTGCAACTTATTTGGAACCAAAATGGTACACTCATTTGTAGATGATTCGATTCGGTTCTTAACTAGTTCTTTATTTTATAATTTAAATGTTTCTAAAATTTTAGGGATATCTTAATCAAATATATTCCCAACAAACACAACATGATAACTATCTTCCACTCCATTCGGAAAAACTGTTTCTTGTTGCTGTCCTGCCGTCGACATCGGATACGATGATGTCCCGCTTTTTAGTTATAACTTTTTTCAAAATATCGGCGACGCTAGTGCTCAAAATGGCGTTCAAGCAACTGGTGCTAGACGACTGCTGGGTGTTTTTCGACATTTGCTTCGGTTTTTGTAGAGATTGAGAATCCACCACGCAGGATACGGAACGCTCTCTATTTAATACAGAAGAACCGGATGCACTTTCTATAGGGTTATTCTGAAAATAAAAACATACAGTGTTTATTTGATTTTGTACGAAAAATACAGATTTAATATAGGTAC
>NW_022145657.1:0-8255 GCF_002938485.1 Sitophilus oryzae | reverse complement strand
AGGGACAACGTTCCCGTAGCGCAACTCAGAACGCAAAATTTCGTTCTATTTATGTTGATCTGCGCATTGCGTCTATTGGGCCCACTATCTCTTAACAAGAGAGAAAGAAGCAGCTATATAAAACGTAATTTCTAAATAGAAATTAGAACAATCGCCTTTCGTTTTCGTCATCATGACAACCGAGATGACAACATCATGACAATTCGTCATGTTTGTTAATTTTTCTTGTGGTGATTTACCTTTTTTTCTAAACTCTCCATTTTATTGACTTATGAATATGGATAGGGAAGAAATTCCTTTGTTCCATATAGGTATTTATATTTTGTTACTTATAATTTTAGGTTATACTATTTGTTATTTTATTTGCTGCAGGAGCCAGTATCATCTATTTTCTATTTGTAATGGTGCCCTCTGTCTCTGATGGATATGTTAAAGACACCCGGTAAAATAAAAGTAAGTAGTTATATTTATCATCTTATTAAGAAAAAAAGTAGAAGTAGTAGTGTCAAAAATATTTCGAACCTCTCTTAACATAACAATTTAATACAATTATTTTTTTTTAATTTTTTGGGTAGGTAGTAGTTTATAGCTGGTTTATAGTAACCAGAAATTTTATTAATATACCTATTTTACTTTTGTTTTAGGATTAAAACTGGACTTGAAAATGGTTCAGGATCATGATTCTCGTACAGTCTTCTTTGTTTGGATATTCACTTTGTTATTGCAATTAGGCAGTTTTTTCAAAAATTAGATTTTTAATGCCCTTTAAAAAAATTGGCCGATCGTTTCCTGCAACAGTCAGTTCTTCTGCAGTTAAATTTGGTAGGTGGGTAGAATAAACACTGTTATTTTTTGTTGTTATATTATAAAAAGTTTATTTATTTTTATGTATAAATAAATATATTTATAAAACAGTACAATTTTTGCTTTTTTTATAATTTCCCTTATAATAGTAGTATTCTTTCGTTCTGAAAGAAACGGCAAATTTTCACTTAAACTGATTTATTCCCTACACCACGTTCCCTTTACGTAGTATAGGGAATAAATCAGTTTAAGTGAAAAATTTCAGTTTCAGAATAAAAGAATACTACTAATAATGGCTAATTTAAATTTTCCGCCAGCCAGAATGTGCGATAATGTCTTACGATACGTTTTGTACCTATCTCTTTCTTTTTCATATAAAGCACACATAATAAAGAAAGATAGCAATAAAAACGTACATCCTGCCATGGTCCTGCTAATTGGTTTCAAAATTGTTATTCTGAGTTGCGCTACGGGAACGCGGTCCCACTCTTTACCATGGGATTTGTCAGTCTCTTTTTATTTGTTTGTGTATGGATACGACGCAACCTTATTTTTTTAACCCTCCGGAAGTCGCGCGCGGACTCACAGTCGTATAAGTACCTATTTTTCCCGATAATTCGGAAATATAGAAACATCAGATGCTGCGCCTAGTATCTTCCTGTTTCTGCATATTTTATGAGAAATGTACGTTTGCACATCGTTTAGGGTAGTTAGTATCTAATTATTATTATCGGATCATCTCTCGAATGGTTTAAGTCGTATCTGAGCAACAGAAGTCAACTTGTGAGGGTGGATACCACGTTGTCTTCTAGCAAGCCAATAGAAGTACCACAAGGCTCAGTACTAGGCCCTATTTTGTTTCTTCTTTTTATTAACGACATTGCTAACATAAACATCAGTGGCAAAATATGTCTTTTTGCGGACGACACTAGCTTTACTTGGAGCAACAAGGACATCGCGGCACTTCATAGGATTATATCAAATGACTTAATCACCATTAAATCTTGGTGCGATTCGAACCTCCTGAGTCTCAACATTTCTAAAACTAAGGCTTTGTCGTATAAAAACTCGTTGCAGCCTTTTGTACTTGACAACACCACCATTGACGTCGTAAAATCCGTAAAATTCTTAGTGCTTGTTGTGGACAATTCTCTGAAATGGTACATACATATCGAAGCTTTGTCGAAAAAATTGAGCTTTGCCTGTTTTGCATTAAGGTCTGTTTCTAAGGAGCTTAACTTGTCAGTGGCTAGAACTGATTATTATGCACTTTTTGAGTCGCACCTCAGGTATGCCCTTCCATTCTGGTGTACGTGTTGTGCGGCTCAATTTGACCGCATTTTCAAGCTCCAGAAGAGAGCTATTCGATATTCACTGGGACTAAAGAGCAGAACTCATTGCCGGGGCTTTTTTAGAGAATTAAAAATATTGACTCTTCCTTCCTTATTTATATTTGAATCTGTTTGCCTAATACGTAAACATGTATCAGCTTCTCAAGAAAGGCCAGCTCACACTTATCCACTCAGGAACGCGGAGCAAGATCTTTATCTACCTACCCCACGCTGAGAGTTAGTTAAAAGTTCAATATTATACAACTCGAAAAAAATGCACAATCACCTGCCATTTGAAATCAAATCCATAACATCATTTTTTTCATTTCGCAAAGCATTGAACTCTTATTTACTATACAAGGCTTTCTACGCCGTAAATGAATTATATTTGAATTGAAAATCGAATTTGATCTTGAAAACACTGGTCTAATGTTTGCTATTGCTATATTTACTAATGACATCGAAATTAATTTATTTAGAGGTCATTGATATTTTGCTATAAACTGGCTAAATATTTTTGAATATTATTTTAATTTTTTTTGTTCTTGTAAACATTGTAAACATTTATATATGTTTATTTTAACAATAAGACTGACAATATTATTTGTATAATGTTTTGTATTATCTTTTGTTTGTTTGTTTGTGTACCTTGTTTTTTTTTACTTTGTTTGTTAGTTTACCTTTGTCCACAAATTGAAAAATTTTTTGACAATAAAGGCATTTATTTATTTATTTATTTATTTATTTATTTATACTCATATGAGTAGTGTCGACCGTTTTTGTGATACCTTTTTTACATCAATAATGAAATCAACGCTAATCCCCCTGAACTCTTAACATTAAAAACACGTTAAAATATACATTTTAGGTAAAAGATGCCGTATCAGTACCGAAATTTAAACTTTTTAATTTAAGGACAGGAAGAGGAAAGAAAGGAAAAAACGAAAAAAAGGCATTTAGGCTTTTTATCGTCCGAAAAACTTATTACGGACGAGATAAGAGTTTGATTAATTCGAGTGGAAGAGCAGGCCAAGATAGGTATCTGAGAAATTTATAGGTCTATGAGTTTTACCGACTCGAAATATACATATAAATATCTTTAAATATCTCAAAAACCAAAGCTATTAAACATATTAAGCCCTTATAATAAATGCCTTATTTTATGCTCAAGAATCCAAAAATGAAATAAAATACCGTGTGTTCCATTACGAAAAATATAACTTTGTTATGGATCTTAGTTCTGGCACACTCTGTACATTTCAAAATAATTTTAAATTGTGCACATTACCTCCCTACATATACCCATAAAATATTTTGTTTCTACTATATTATCTTTCTGTTTTTTGTATAATCACCCGAGGTGGATGAGGTGCGCCACCCTGTACACTTTCTACACCCTGTATCTCCAAAATAAAGTATTTTAGGACCAGTGCCTTCTATTAAAAGATCAGCCTGCGGGCGGACTTTTGTTTACTTCATCAGCTGTACATAGGTACTTAGATATTGGGTTAGATTCCGTTTCATATTTTGTCGGTTGATTTTTGGTTTTAACTCTTTGATTTTTGGTATTATTTATTATTGTAGTGCAAAAAACTAATTATTTTGGTGTTGAAGTGACATAAACTACTACCAGATATATGGTCACTCTCGGTTTCGTATAAAAAAATAGAAATTTTAAAAATTACACGTTGTGTAAGTGATTTAACCTAAAGTGCCCCTACATTTTTTACTTATCGTGATTTTTGTGTGTTTTTAAGACTCTAACAATTCATCAATAAAGCTTAAGGAGTGTGTTTTTGGTGCTATGCCTCATCTTTGTTGTGTTCCTGGTGGAAAGGATAGTTACTAAGGATAGTTATTATACTAGGCAGCCTAAAGTGTCCGGAAGAGCAAGAAAAGTGGGTACGAGTTATAAATCAAGAGAATTTTATTGAAAATATCTTTAATAAATTTAAAAAATAATATTCTCCAATGATGGTATTAATGAAAACTGGACAATTATGTTTATTTTATTCATATTGTGGAATCTCCACTCCAAGTGTTGCTGGTTCAGCTTCGATAGATTCAAACACGTAAGTAGGTATTATGGATCTAGGGAAAAATAAAGAATATCTGTATTAGAGATCATGAAAAAAGATTATTATTTTGAGTTCAAATTTAAAAAAGATTTTGTAAAGACAAGACTGATACAGTTTAAAAGAAGAATGTGTTTTTGTTTGATAATATATAATGTGTGTTAAGCATAACATATATTTGTTCAGTAATTTTAATGAATAGTATTGATTATTTATAATACCAAATTAATATCAAATATTTAAGTGATGGCTGAATACAATATGAATAAAATAACAATAAAATTGGTATATTTGCATAATACAAAATTAAGTTTTAAGAATAAAGGTGTTACTAAAAAATACTAAGAAATTCATATTTCTTTTTGTTTTAATTGGTCTAATGTTATTTACATTTTACGTAAGAATTATACCATCATCGAAAAAATCGGCGTCTAGTTGGCTTGGAAATGAACATCGATGACATTCCCTAAATAACTGTACACATAAAATAATTAACTAGAATTTTACAATCTTGGAAAATTTGATATTCTTTGAACCTTGATTCTAAATATTTAATTTTTTTTTTCTTGATTTTGTTCAGAAAACGCTGATTGATTTTTTCATTTGTTTTTCATTATTTTATTTGTTTAAAAAACGGTTCGGTTAATAGTATAGCCTCCATCAGTGTTGTGTCATATGAAAAAATAGTCGAATATAATCCAAAAATTGCATATAAAATATTCACACCACGCACATAATGTTTACTGCGTACCTCCATAGTCAATGTAGATAATTTTAGTGTTAAGAATAATAATTTTAAAAAATGTGGTCATCTTTTGATAAGTTTATATTAGTTTATTAATTGCAGTAAACATTATGAGGTGTGAATTATATTGTATATGTAATTTTTTGGATTATATTCGACACTATTTTTCTCATATGATACAACACTGTGAAGGCTATAGTTAGCCGAAATGTTTTTTTTAAACCAAATAAAAATAATGAAAACCCAAATGAAAACTTAATCAGCGTTTTTCCCGAACCTAAAAATCCCAAGAAAATCAAAAATTTTAGAATAATTTAATATAAAATGCCAGCGATCTTCATTTCATCATATCGCTGACGCCTTTTTTAGATAATATTGTATTATTTGTAAATATAATTTTTCGAACATTGATACTTGGCAAAATATACATATAAATTTTGTGAATGCAAATAATAATACATCACTATTAGTAGATATTAAATGTTTTTTGTTAAATTAGATCGATTTTCAAACCCCAAAATTTAAAATATATTTACATTTTACCCATTATCTTATGTACCTATACATTGTAAAACATTTGCTGCATTTGTATGGTTCATAGTTTATTTGCCAAAGTATTTATTACTATAAATAGGTATATATGTTGTAGTTATTAACTGTATATTATGTATATTTCATGTAAACTATATCATTTTTAAAATACAAACCAAAAATCTGAGGAATAATTATGTTTTCCATGTATTCTACAACATATTTATTAATCCGTTATATCTAACTAGCGTGACGTCATAAATCTCGCCCGTAGGCTGATCTTTTAATAGAAGGCACTGTTAGGACATACCTAATTTTATACAAACCCTTTTACTTATTTCCAACTTAATACACAGTACAATAAACTAAAAACTTAATTCCATACTTTACCTAATCCCAAAAACAACCGTTTCCCTGGCTAAAAGGCAGCAAAGTAAACATCCCCAAGCCTAAATAAATAAGAACTCTCATTCCCCAACTGCCTAACTTCTTTAAACCAATTTACCGAAATCCCAATTATTAATAAGAACTTTTTTCAAAGGGGAGTGTCAACGTCACTGTCAACGAGAGAAAAAAAAACGGGAATTGTCCAGAATTCGTTGCTGTAGTTTCGTTTGTCAACGTCAATTTGCTGTTAATTTGAAGTCCCGCCTTAACCTTGCTTTCTCCCATTTTTTTTTCGGTTCCAGTAAAACAGAAATGACGATTCCAGAGCTTAATTGAAAAAGTTGGAACGAAGTTCAGGCTTAAGAGGATGAACTGTATTTTAAGGTAATCGAATAACAGCATCGGTAATTGTGTTTGTGAGTGTAACAAGTCGAAAAGTAAAATTGTCTCTTAAACGAACAACTGGGGATGGGGAATAAGAAATGAACGGTAGAACAAGGGCAGATAAGGATAGAAATAAGAATTAGAGAGGTAGTATTGCATATTTAGAATTAAGTGCTGTGTCACTTTTGATGTCCACCTAAAGAGGATCACTCAGAGTAAACCATCCATTGTGTTTATCATTGTTTATGTATTTTTACCCGTTTTTTTGTTTCACATGCCGAGCAATGTCATTGTTCTCTATTTCGTGTCTTTAAAAAGGTTTGATTTGCCAAACCAAAACAAATACAGCTTTATGATAGATTAAACTAAAGGTCCATTTTTCCTGGTTAATATTTCTGTTGTACTATTCGTATACAGGGTGTCTAAGAAAACATGTGTCATCTTTCGAGGAGATATTCCTCATGTAGAAATAAGATTTATTTTTCATAACAACATAGGTCCGATTCTGCTTTGTTTCGTAGCTACAGGGTATTAAAGTCTTAATATTTTTTCGATTTATTAGAATTTGCTTCCAAGTTCTTTTAGCGATTTGATTGAAATTTTGAGGGTAAAAGTTACTTTAAATGCGACATATTTTAAAGCTATAAAAGTGTCGACATATTCATCAGGGACGTGGATGTGGGTTATTACTGGAATATTTTTGTAAAAAAATCATGTACGCCACTGATTTTTTTCTCTTGTTAGCAAAATAGAGTAAGTAGTTTAATGCCGATTAAAAGTTGTCTCTTGATATTTTGTCGATTTTGGCCTCCTTGATGAGATAAACGCATTTAATTAATTTGCCTTAATCCAAGTATAATAGAAACCTTTAAAAAATTGTAATATCATTAACTTGCGAAAGTTTTAAATAAGTACTCATTGATTCCTCGTCAAAAAATATGAAAAAAAGTTCCTATAAACATGGGTATGGAAATGCATAGTTTTAGAGTTACGGGATGTTAAAACTTTTTAAAATTAGTTTTTTTGTAATTATCTTAAACACCATTATTTTTTTATTTTAAATTGCTGTACATTGTGTTGGACTAATAGTAATAATAACTAATAGTTATAATATTTAATAATGAATTACGAAGAAAATGGTAATAAATCGAAAAAATACTTCCCCAATAAATTAACGCACTACAAAAAAATAACCAAAAGTTTTTAGTTAAGTTTTTGTCAAAACCACTTATCCGATTTGGACGATTCTTTTTGAATGATGGTTATTCTTTCCACAATGTTGCTATACTAACTGTATTTTGATAGGAACCCTTTTTATACTAATACCGGGTGTAGCAATTATAATGTGTTTTTTAATAAAAGTTGTGACACCCTGTAGAGTTGATCAGTTACAGTATCAAGTTAAAATTGAAATCACATTTTAACCTTATCTTTTTTTACATTTCGTTTTTTATTTACTCCATTGTCTTTCTTATTACACGAGAAATAACATTTTATAGGATGACATGATTTAATATTGGTTTTAATTAACATTTTTCCATTTTACTCACTAAAGTAATGCAGGCTATGGAAAAACACGGATTACCAGTAAATGTCAAATAGAGATGCTAGTTTCTGTGCAAATTTGTAGACCATCTGAGCTGAATTTGAAGGGTCCGAGCTGTTACGAAACGTTGTCTTAATGTTGAGAGTTTTAAAAAACGTTCCTGAATCCGATTGGTTCTTCGATACCTGCCTTGTCCCGGCCTACAAAAATTACTCCCAGTATCTCTATACCATTGTATAACTCGTGAAATGGTTTAGTGAGTTACATTAACACTCCACTAACTGGACCAGAACCGTTCTGCTTTCCAAGTGGTAACCAACTCAAGGCGGAACTCAAGAACTTGGAAGATTCCATCCGCAACCTGGAATGGAAATCTTGCAATGGTCTAAGACACTCGAAGAAGTTTCTGAGGGCTTATGATCAAGAAAAATCACAGATCTTCCTGGGTCTGA
>NW_022145656.1:0-2862 GCF_002938485.1 Sitophilus oryzae | reverse complement strand
GTTTTTTTTTCATATCGTATATTTTTTGGTGAAAAAATGATCCAATCTAGATCATTTTTTGAAATAACTGCATTTAAATCCTTGAAAATAAAATAATAGATTAATACCATTCTATTATCGTCCTTATGTTAACTATGCTTAGGGTTGAAAATACTGAAATTAATCAAGCAAACAGAAGCAGAAAATCCTTAGGACTCTATGTATTGTTGGTTGCATCTTGGTTGCACCTTCTGGCGTTATTAGCACAGCCTTTTCATTAGACAGCCAGTCGACTTACTAGATTATGTACAAAGTGGGTCAAATTGGATGCTTTTAAAGGTAAACAACCTTTTCTATAGGAGATAGACGAAAACTAATATCGGTGTCTGGAGCTCAATTTTTATCAAAAACATGATGGTGAAAACCGCACATTGATATCTGAAACCGTTTCGGAGTTACGGGGTGTTTTTCAAAAATGTGCATTTTTAACAAATCGCTGTAACTTTTTTGCTATGAAGAATTTTGTATTTTTATCAAAACATTTCCAAAGCACCTTTTTACGTAGAATTTAATGGTTTAAGTATAATTTTTTTTAAATTAGTAATTTAAGAGTTATCAACAGAAAAATTGATTTTTTATTTGAGACATTGTACATGAAACTCTGCGTACCTACCTAACTAGTGAAATCGACTAGCTGTCTAAGAAATAGGCTGTGGTCCTAGTGTCGATTATTAAAAATTACCATAAAATCGTCAAAATCTTTTATATTTAATTCAGAAAAAGTCAAAAGTTTTCAGATACAATCAACAACAAAGATTTTTACAGAATGGATTTGTGTGTAAATAACTGATTTGTCTTAAAACTTTTTAATTCTTACTGTTTTCCTCTAGTTTATTATAGTACGAGAGCTAGCAACGTCGGAAAAGCAAGTATTTTAAGACGTCTGGCTCTTTGATACATCTTTTACTATGCTCTCTAGAACAGCATGCGGCCCGTCTGGCTGCCGGTAAACGTTGCATTCTCTACTACGCATTGAAAGAAGATCCTATATTTTTATTAGTCGTTTAAATTCTACTATTGAATATAAATCGAACATGTCTCCATAGCGCAGTGCGTAGAGTTTCCGACCACGAATCGATGATTCAGACTTCGAATCCTGGTCAGGACAAAGACTTTTTTATTTTATTTTCGTTGATATTCTGATAGTAAAGTATTACATATTTGTTTTTTTTAATCATCAGATTTATTTAATACTTTACTATAGCAAATAACAGAATATGAACGAAAATAAAATAAATAAGTCTTTGTCCTGACCTGGATTCGAACTCTAAATCATCGGTTCGTGGTCGGAAACTCTACGTACAGTTCGTCTGTTGGATCTGTGTCTATGAAAGGAATGCGGACAAAAAACATTTAAATAAACAGCAATATATTTTATACGTCGACTTGAGGAGTACGTCACCGCAAATTGCTCCGCCCACTCATTTGATTGGCTACTTGCAAATTTGTCGAATTTTTTTTATTGATGCGTCGTCTAATTTTTTACAAAAACATTTATAGAGAAGATTGCTTCCTCCTCATGGATACCCTGAACAGAGAACGATAGACGTGGCCTGTACTGCGCTATGGAGACATGCTCGATTTATATTCAATACTAGAATTTATAGGACTAAATTAATAAAAAATATAGGATCTTCTTCCGATGCGCAGTAGTGAACGCAACGGGTATCGGCAGCCAGACGGGCCGCATGCTGTTCCAGAGAGCATAGTAAAAGATATACCAAAGAGCCAGACGTCTTAAAATAGTTTCTCGAAAACGTTGCTAGCTCTTAGACTATTAACTGTTGACAAGTTTTTATGTTAATTTTTAATAAATAATACTATAGTAAACAAAGATTATCAGTAATGCATTTTTAAAAGGTCACTGTGACGTCACTTTTTTTCAATCATATCGTACATTTAACTACAAATCCATATTTATTTTAAGTATTAATATCGCTAAAATTAGGTATTAAAGTGCTTTTGGCGGTATATCAGAAGTTTTTCTTATTTATTTAACATATTTCAGAAAAAATATGAACTTAAAAAGTCGTATTTAATATAAAGAATAATCAACTAAAAAATAAATAAATATAATTTTAAGCGTTACATCAATGGAACCTAAAAACTAAAATAAAATAATGTAACAACAGAAAAATAAAAAGTATATTTCTATAAAACCAAAACAACAAATATCAATAAAGCATAAAAACAAATAAAAATAAATATCATTACAAATTTTCCCTCTGTACAAAAACAATTTCTTCCTTAAAATAATCATTGCTAGACCAACAGCTCTTCTTACAGGTATAAACCAGCACAGTACCAAAATCTAGCCTAGTTTGCTGGGTGGTATCGCAAACTAGCCAAAGTTTGGATATAATCGTCGGTACCAGTTGAAACTCGAATGTCAAATCTCCTTGACAATGTTGGCAGTACTTCAAGGGTTCTTGAAGGGAGTGTAGAAGTAGTGGAGTACCTCCGCGATCGTATCTATATTGATAGTTATGCAGATTTTACTTGTAAAACCATTAAACAATAAAAGATATCATATAAAGTCCATTATTTAATAAACTCTAACCATTCAGAAAAAATAGACTAATTATTTTAGATATTTAATATACAGGGTTGTTGACCACATACGACACGGAGTATTGTAGATAAACGAGTAGATTTTTACAAATTGTAATTTTTGGGTTCGTTAAAGGACTATTAGAGCTACAATTTAAAAATAAATTTACAAGATACAGAGTATCCCAAATAAGTAAAAAATATTATAGTTGTATTTTTTAAATGGAACACCCTGTATATTATTCTATTTTTAGATTCTACGATTGAAATAAA
>NW_022145655.1:0-5885 GCF_002938485.1 Sitophilus oryzae | reverse complement strand
AATCAAAAGTTGTCTGAAAACCAAAAATACTTAGTGGGGGTAATAGAACAGACTAAAAAGTATCTTTCTGTTATTACGTTGAATACCTGACTTTTGACTTCAATAAATTCCTCCATGCCAACTACAAGCTTTTGTTAATTTCCAGCAGTAGTAAACTATTTTTATAGCAATTAATTGTTCTACAAATATATGTAGGTATCCATTAACTAGTTCCAGTTTAATATCATTGAATAATTTATACTCTGTTATATATTAATATAAGATGTATATTTCTTTTTGGATTATACTATTCTTTGGACAATAGATATATAGGGAAATTAAAATAACTTTGGTTGCACATCATAATATGACTACCAGTAAATTCCATAAGACGACGCATGGTGTCATTGATGACGTGCAATGAGAGTTGTTTTAATTTCCCTTTATATATATATTTTTTTTAAGATTGTTTCTTAGGTTTATGTGTCGTAATAAAAATGTTTTTAAGTCAAACTCATTATCATTGCTAACGTGTAGATCTTTATTAGATCTTTATCAAAATCTTTTTACTAGAAACTTGGACATAACAAAATTAAAATTGTATATTTACACCTCTCCAAAAAATCCTATATGGGTATTTCGCCACTGCAAGAAAATTTACAAAATAAAATAGTTATTTTTTGTAAACACTTCTGGCGTTAATCCAAACGGAAACTACTTGTCAGAAGTTAGGTTTACAGATCTACAAATTTGCCTAACGAACAAAAAAATGCTTAACGTTTCGGAAAGTTTATCTCTTTCAGTCGTCGGAAGCAAAAAAAAATCAAAGAATAAAGAAAAAAAAAACTATTTAAAATATTTAAATTCAACTAATCGAGAACACTTTAGTTTTTTAAAGCAGATACGTCTACAAAAACCGTTGAAGTTCTGTTAAAATGACATTATATCAAGTTAAACTTCAAAATTAACAATTACTACCTGATAACTTAATAAGGTAAAACCAAAAAGCCCCAAACTTTTTGTGTGATTATTTTTAATTTTTACGTATGTTATGTTTATTTATGTTATGTTCTTTAAAATCAAAGAAACGATTGCCATACATTACTAACATCTACAGATACATGAGCAATAGATTTATTTTTATTAGATTGTATTAAAAATGCCTCTTACTTTTCTTTTAGAGGTTATCGCTTCCTTCATTATAATTTTGGCGTTATTAAAATTTATTCTGTGCCCTGTGCCCCATGAATGCTGACAAATCTTAGATTTGTGAAAATCTCCCTTTCTTAAGAATATATTAAGAAGATATTACTTTTTGAAGAAACAATCTTCAAAAAGAACTATAAAATTTATATAGGTGCTATATTTTACAATTTTTCAACGTAAACCGAAACAAAAAAGTTTAAAAATAACTACAAAAGAATATCGACCTTTGGAGAGACTACCTCCTTTAAAATATAAACATTTCTATTAAGCAGAATCGTCGTGCTGGTGAACCGGCTCCAGTTTCATCTTGCGAGAAAATGTAATTTTACTATTGTTTCCGGTCTGTTATTTTTTCGAGCAGCAAAGCCGAGTCTCTCTCGCTACTTTATTCATAGTATGTCTGTTATTTATTTTAGAAACTTCTCTATTAATGTAACTGAATAAGAAACTATCAAAAGCTTGAGACAATATTATATTTGCAAAAGAAATATGTATAAAGAAACAGAAAATGGAGTAACATAAAGATTGTTTTATTAACACTGTATTTTTTTTCTTGAAAATAATTCTGTGTTTTCGCCACTAAGAAGAGAATCTACAAATAAGTACAGTCTTGAATAGTTGTATTTAGATATTTTAAATATTTTTTTCTTTGTACCTTTTGTTTTTTGCTTTTGATACCGGAGGAGATATACTCCTGAAACGATAAATATTTTGTCGGTTAAGCAGACTTGTTTATCAGTTAAAACACTTTCTTGCTGTGTTTAGAATTTTTTCAAAACGTGTGATGGGGTAAGAATTCAATTTCTTGGTGTGTCACGGCCTTGAATTTTTAATCCCATTTGACACAACATGGCCTTCACCATACCCTCACGCACGAGCTGGCGAGAAAAAAGTGGTGAGGATCGCGCAAACACCAAAAACACATTTGATTTAAAGCTAAGAAAAGCATTATATGCTTGAGTAATTAAAAGCAAATTTAAATTCTCTTTCGAACTATATTAGAGTTTCCTATACCTATCTGGCTCAGATTTTGAATAAAAGCGATTTTTCAATAAAATTGTAATCAAGATGGCTGGTGTCGCCATGACAGTTTTCTAGTGACACTTAGTAGCTATTTTCAAAATCGATATTAGTTATGGAGTTATTTAAATTTATAACAGGTTATTTTATTACTAATATTAATTTACGTTCAATAAGGTTAGTAAGAAAGTATTTATTATTTTATCAAGAAAAATGAAGCAGTATCTGCTTGCGGAAAGAATGGATATTTTGTGGGGGCAATTGCTTGGTTGGCTGATGCTCAAAGATATCCAAATAGGAATTTTTTTGGCAAGCGCTCCTTTTAAAAACTACTTTTCCTATTTTACAGAGCTGATAGTGTGGTAATGAAAAACCTATTAGCCAGAAACCTGTCGTTGGAAGTGAAGAAAATTAATTTGTCTTAATTGTTTTTTTTTATAGAAAATCCAATATATCTACAAGTCATCCTAATATAAATCAAAGAACTACTTCTTTATTTTTCATGACAAAATAATAAATACTTACTTATTAAACTATTGGAGATAAATTAAATAAAAGTAAACTGTTACAAATTTAAATAAAGCACATAAACTAATGTTGATTTTGACAATAGCTACTAACTGTCACTAGCAAATTGCGATGGCAACACCAGCCATCTTGATTGCCATTTTATTGAAAAATCGTTTTTTATTCAAAATCTGAGCCAGATATAGTTTGGTTGCGAAGATTGATTGATAATAACGAAGTTTTTATGTAAAATAAATATTTAAAATAGACCAGTTCAATTTCTGATACCCCTATATACATTTAAGTTAGCACAAGAATTAACACTGAAAAGTAATGTACAAGGTGTTGACAAACTTTTTTATTATAGCATGCATATTTAAATATCTTTAAATATCTCAAAACCTAAAGCATTTAAACATATTAAACCTTATAGTAAATACCTTATTTTATTCCCAAGAATCCAAAAATGAAATAAAATACCGGCTGTTCCAAAAGAAAATGGACTCTTAAGTAATAGCGTACTAATAATAACTTTGGTTTGGATCCTAGTTCTGACACACCCTGTATATTTGAAAATAATTTTAAATTATCTACATTGTCTCTCTACATATATCCATAAAAAATGTTGTTTCTACATCTTTTCGTTTTCGTATAATCAACCGAGGCGAATAAGGTGCGCCACCCTGTATATTTAAAACATAAATTGCAAGAAAATTCTAACATCTAACGTATGTCCAACCAGGGGTACTGTTAGAAAACAATTTGAAGAGCTGATAAATCAGTGCTATATTGTCTATAAACTTCTTCTAATTTAGTATAGTATATTTCCAAAACAAATCAAATACTAAATATTTATATAGTAAACTTCTTAAAAAAAATAAACACCAAGAAATGTTTCAATAGTTATAAACTACTTAAAAATATTCTCCCTCTCTAACTGTTTCAGTGGTAACATTTCCAGAACACACAAACTACCAATTTTATTTTTATTCCACGCCAAATTAAAAAGACGTTTTAAACTCCCAGCGCCTCTCATCGTAAATCTATAATTACATCTGTATTTTTTTTTTTTTTCTCGCGTCTTCTCAACTGGCCTTATCGTCAAAGTAATGGCTCTTTAAAATTAAAAAAAGATATATCGTTTCCAAGACTGGAACGGTTCTTTTCTTAATAGATTAATTTTATAGCGGCAACGCGCAGTTTAAATTTGACATAAATCCTTATGTCGGTTGCAGTGCGCAGTTAAATCCGTTCAAATAAAGTAGTAAATCTTTTAGGAACTATTGAAAGCCCTATTTTGTAGAAGCTATTATGGAGTTATAAATGCAGTTATAGATTTCCAGTTAGGTCGTTAGGGAATATGCATAATAAAGCTTAGTTACGCTATTGCTTAACTAATACGTGTCGTTTAAGTTAATAGCTAAAAATAATTTCAAAGTGAATTATACTAAATTCTACACTCAGATGCAAAAAAAAATGCAACGGAGACGCAACGGTAAAATTTAAAGTGTTATATTTTTGTTATTCTTAGCCTTATTTTCATGAATTTTTTAGCAAACTGTATATAATTATATCAACTTTAATTCGTAAACTAAGTTTTTTATAAACTTTAGTATTTGGCATATTATACAGGGTCAATCGAGGGCTTGTTTTTTTACACTAACTTTAAAACACCCTGTGCAATAATTTCGTCTGTAAATTTTCCTAAAATATAATTTTACGGTCAGAACCATGTCTCCTGAGTATTTTGTTTTTTGGATCATGTCAATACATGCCTAAGTTAATTTTTCAGAGCGAAATGAACTTGCCACCAACAATTTGCGATTTTTTCAATGATCATTTCTTTTTGAAGTAATTTTTCAATATGACAAGGCCGCTTTGGTGATTATTGTGAACTATATGCTGCTATGAACTGACCATCATCTTCGACGTGTGGGAAATGCTTGGTAGAAGGATTAGAGGTCGCGAGGCGGTACCAGCTTCATTAAATGAACTTCGTTAGATTCTTAAAAAAGAATGAGAAAGCATAACGCAATATGATATATGCAGCCTCAGTGACAGTATGATCGGACGTACACATGCAATTATATCAGCCAAGGGCGGCAATACAACGTATTAGGTTTTTTTTCTGTTTGTATACTTAAGTATTACAGATGTTTTCTTTAATATCGTTAGTTCTGCTATCGTTATTAATGTTTATTAAAGCCAGGACAGTATCATTATTAGTCGTTAACGTTTTTTTTTTAATTCAGTATAGAGTATCCAATTCAGCGTAATACGATGTTACGACAATAGTCACCAAAACCATCTCGTCATATTAAAAAAATACATCAAAAAGTAATAATAATTGAAAAAATTGCAAATTGATCGTGATCAGTTCATTTCGCTCTTAAAAATTAACCAAAAGCATGTATTGACATGAATCAAAAAACAAAATGCGCAGGAGTCATGGTTCTGGCCGTAAAATTATAATTTAAGGAAAATTTACACACGAAATTATTGCAGAGGATGTTTTAAAGTTAAAGTAAAAAACCAATCCCTCGATTAACCCTGTATAATATGCATTATGTATGTATAATATGCCAAATACTAAAGTTTATAAAAAATCTTAGTTTACGAATTAAAGTTGATATAATAATATACAGTTTGCTAAAAAAATCATGAAAATAGAGCTAAAAATAACAAAAATATAACACTTTAAATTTGGCCAAAATTTTCTTCGTTGCGTTTTTTTGCATCTGAGTGTAGTTAACTTTTTATGTACAGAATCCCAAATTCGAGATTCCCAATGATGAAGATTGAGATCTCGGAAACTAGAAGAGATACAGGGCCTGTTAAATAGAAGACAAAATTGTACAATTTAATGCTGATAAAAATGGCACCTAAGAAGTTTAAATATTCAGAATACTGCCAAAGTTTTTTTGGAAAAAACGAATATATCCAATTTCATATTTTTAAGTGAAACTTGCTTACGCGCGATGGGAGTAAAAATTCAAAGCCGCGACACACGAGCTAGCATTACGCGAAGCTTCACGCCAAGATATTTTAAGGAGGTTTCTCTAAATATTGCAGTTTAAAATATATGTGTAAATAAACATGATTAAAATAAATAGGCAACATAATATTGCGGCTATGAGTCTGTGTATTATACAATGACCGATCCGATCGTTCAG
>NW_022145654.1:0-6466 GCF_002938485.1 Sitophilus oryzae | reverse complement strand
GGTCACGTATGCAGAATGCAAGAAAACCGCATACCAAAATCACTGCTTTACGGTGAGCTTGTAGACGGTAAGAGGAGGCCAGGTGGACAACTCAAAAGGTACAAGGACATTTTCCACGAAAACTTAAAGGGGATTAATGTGCAGAATGAGTGGGAAGTAGCAGCTCACAATAGAACTCAATGGAGAAGAATTGTAAACTCAGTCAACAGCGAGAACCAAAAAGTTAAGAGGCAACAAAGCAATGATATTTTTGAATGTCCGGAGTGCGGTAGACAAATAACATCACGTATTGGGCTTTTCAATCACAGAAAGGCTCACGAAAGAAAACGCCTTGCGTGACCATCTTCTGATGCGTGTCAAATACTCGTCAGCGAGTAATGGCAGTATAGTATGTATGTATTCCCGGATTGTCTGAAACTTGGAATTATTACACCAATATATAAAAGCGGAGACAAACTAGATATTAATAATTATAGGCCGATTTCTCTTATTTCGAACATTTCAAAAGTCGTTGAAAAAATAATTAAATCTAGAGTCAGTAATTTTCTTTTTTACATTTATGTCCTCTTAATATTAAAGATGCTCTTATTATACATGAGGCAAACTCAATAAAATACTTGGGAGTATATATTGATAAACACCTTAAATGGGATATGTGCACGTAAAAAGTATTATCCAAAAACTCAGACCTCTTACTTTTAGGTTCAAGTATTTAAAGCAGTTTTTGTCTATAAATCATCTCCGCATAATATACCAGGCGCTAGTCTCAGAATCTCAGATATCTTATGGTATATGCGCCTGGGGGAGTGCTCTCGATTCACATGCACACGGTTTGGAAGTAATTCACATGTGGATCTTGAAAATTATTTACCACAGATCTATAACATTTTCAAGCGACAGTTTGTTCGAGATGAGCCATCTTTGTGATATAAGGCAGATTTATTGCTTGAAAGTCCTATCGTAAAAATAATAATATTAACATAGCACCTGTTGAGCATGTGTATGAGACACGATACAAAAGCAATTACCCCGTTAAGACTAGCAGATGTAATAAACAAATTACGCAGCGCAGTATTAATTATTTAGCACCGATATTGTTCAATTGTGTGCCAAAGTGTAGTAATAACAAAAAGTGCTAAAGTGTAGTAATAACAATAGTTTTAAGAGAAAAGTTAAGAAATGGGGGCTTACGACTCCAAGACAGTTTTTTCATGACATTATCGACATTATGATTATGAATTTGAAAACATTTGAGGAAAAGTTAACTGCGCGAGTATTGAAGTCTTGATTACAAAGTCCCGCTTAAGATGGGCTGGTCACGTATACAGAATGCAAGAAAACCGCATACCTAAATCTCTGCTTTACGGTGAGCGTGTAGACGGTAAAAGGAGGCCGGGTGGACAACTCAACAGGTACAAGGATATTTTCCACGAAAACTTAAAGGGTATTAACAAGCAGAATGAGTGGGAAGAAGCAGCTCACAATAGAACGGAATGGAGAAAAATTGTAAAGTCAGTTAACAGCGACAATCGAAAAGTAAAGAGGCAACAAAGCAAAGAGATTCTTGAATGTCTGGAGTGCGATAGACAGATAACATCACGTATCGGGATTTTCAGTCACAGAAAAGCTCATGAAATAAAACGCCTTGCGTGACCATCTTCTGATGCGTGTCAAATACTCGTCAGCAAGTAATGGCAGTATGTATGTAGTATTATAATCCGGTTTTGTCATAATTCTAACAAACTGAAACACCCAGTGATATCTAAATAAATTTAAAAAACACCTAAATAGATTAGAAATTATTTAGATGTCAAATGTCATCGGGAACACCTTATTTAAATTTAAATGGAATGGGTTCTCTGCGAGCCGAAAATTTTAACATTTTTGACGTCACGCCTCGTTTTCGCGCAAAGCGAATTTCAATGAATTTCAATCATTAATTTAAGTACTTTCCAGATGGAATTTGTACAAACTGATTTTACATATCGTCCCATTGCTGCCAAAAGTCACTAACTTACTTTTTATTACTTCCGAAAAAAATGCGTCTAAAGATGAATTGCATTGCATAAAGATGTTATAGTTAGTAACTATTCAGTATTAAAATAAAACATAAATAGTCAGAAATTGTAGTTAATGACTTTTGTAATCGATTCTCCGCTTTAAAACATAGTTAGTGATTGAATTTGGTTGTTCGGAAAAATGTTAGTTAGTGACTTTTGGCAGCAATAGGACGATATATATGTTATAGGTAAAAATGTATTAGAAATCATAAATATTTTAAAAAAATTTTTGAAATGAAACTGAACAATGCAATACCAGAAAAATGTCAGCATACCTTAAGTTGTCAACCTATGATTTTATTTGACAATAGTCATTTATTTGACAATAGTCATTTTGACAAATTACATTTGACAATAGTCAAATGTAATTTGTTTTGCTGTCTACACTACTACGTTATAGTACATACGGTTCACTAACCTTCCGGAGACACTTCTCTGGAACGCATTTTGCAATTTAAAACTTGCGTGCAATTTCCTATGTTTCCAACAACGATGCACCGGGATAGAACGCGGTATATGCTGCAATATAGCTTACCTATCAAGCCTTTCTAATAACTTCTAAAAGTACAGTTCATTCTTTATGGCCCCATAAACATGGCAACGTATACCAATAGTTGCCTGCAGCGTACAATAGCAAATGAGATCTCAAATATGCGTGGCCGCTGGACAGAAGATTTAAGTAAAAACTTACCCTCCAGGTAGAGCTACGACCAAATAAGATTAAACACATATTATATATTGATGTTACAAAGTCAAAAAGGGTTAGCGAATATTAAAATATCTCGGGCTAATATTTTATCGTAGAATATATTTTAATTACGATGAGACAAATATGCCAGATAACACTGGAAACGAAAAAAATGTTGTTTCGGCGTAGAAGCAAGTGTCCGGAATACATATGCAATTTTACGAAGACGGCAAACTGCAATATCAATTGGACCCCGTTATGCAATAAGGAACCAACCGTCAATTTTTGAAAAACCGAGATATTACCACTATACTAATTGGAATATGTTACTTTACCAATTTGCAATAGAGATCCAAATATTTATGATGATATAGCCATCTACGGGCCAATAAAGCCAATTTGCAAAATTAAAAATAATGAAATAAAAGTTTTCTATAAAGATCCAAACCCATCTGGATCCTTTTTACAGGAATCTGTATTCTATTCGTTGCGCAGGTCTGAACCAGAGTTATTTGGGTCTCTTTTGCGAATTTAACCAAGTGTCTTTATTCAAACGGCGAATGTTGTAACGGGTATTATTGTTTAGTGTTTTTAGCCGGTGTTTATTTACTGCAACATGTTTAAACAAAATATAGTTTCTCAGAGAGTTCAAAAGATATTAAATAATACAAAACTATTGTCACAGTCACCTTTAGCTGAAATAGATCAAAATCAGGTAAGTTTTACGTTTATTTGAATGTTTCTAACCTTAAAGTTTAATTTTTACTAAAGTGAAATAACTTGTTTTTACAATCATATCCGTTTAACAATTTATAATGATTGTTTTAAAAAACCTATAGAACAAACAATATTATGTACAATGATTTTGATTCCTATTGTGATTTTTTTTTAATATGTAGGTATGTAATTGGTTCCTTATTGCAAATTTATTTTCAGAATAGCATTTTAAAATTAAATAACTTGTTTGTGGCACCAAATAATATGGAGTTGGTTCCGTCAACTAGTAGACTTTCATATGTAGAAGAGAAGCAAAGAGATAAAGGGGAGAACTATACAAACTATAGTGAACCAATAGCAGACATACAATTAGGGCAAAAAAACTATATTATAGTTGCCGAAAAAAACTCTGATGACTTTATAAAGATTGATACTTACCAGGCTAATCCTAATGAAGAATGTAATCTGGGTATCAACCAGAGTCTACCAGTGGCAGAAGTTTTGGTCTATCCAGAATTTTCACGTACTCACACAAACCAGGTAGGTTTACTATTCCCAAACTCCTTATTTAATCTCAGTTTTTTTTTTAAATGAAAATGTAATTCCTTATTGTAGAAAGAAGATTTCTTTGAGCCCCCAACTGACATGGAGGCACTTCCTTCAACTAGTACTCCCTTATGTTTAGAAGAGGAACGAGATGTTGAAGGGAAGAATGGTATCAACTATAATGAGCCAAGAGCAGAACTAAGGAAAATGGATAGATGTAATAGAGACTTTGAGGAAGACTCTGATGACTCCATAAGGGATCAAACTTACCAGCCTGATTCCAACGCAGAATCGTCAGAAAAAAATGCAGACAGCGAGCCAGAAAATGAGCCTGTTTTTAAAAAAAGCGAGGGACGTCCTGGAAGGGGAAGGAAAAGAAAGTTTCCAGAACAGGATAGACATTTAAGAAAAGTATATACCAATAGTAATAAGCGACATTATACGGCAAAAGGAAACCTTGTACAACCCAAAGAGTTTATTGAATTTAAATGCAAATGTCTTGCGAATTGTCATGAAAAAATTTCGCTAGAGGAGCAGCGGAATTTTTTTCAACAATATTGGAATTTAGCAGACTACAACGTGCAAACCACTTTTCTTTCTACATACATAAGGGAATCATCTGTAAAGAAAAAACTTGTGACTGCAAAAAATCCTCAAATGCGAAACTTTTCCAGACAATATTTTATTAACAAAACGGAAGTTTGTAGGGATATGTTTATCAACGTTTTACGTGTATCTACCAAACGCATAAATACGGCGCTTTGCAAAGTCAGAAAGTTAGAAATACCAGATCGGCGAGGTCTAAGTAGTGGTGGACATAACAAAATGTCAGCTGATCAAGAAAGTGCTGTAATTACACATATCAACCAATTTCCACGCTATAAATCTCACTATTGCAGATCTACAAAAGGAAATCAAGAGTTTTTGCAAGAAGGGACAACATTGACAATAATGTATAAACTTTATAAAATTGCAAATTTAAAACCAGTAAGTTTTTCATCCTACAAAAAGATATTTCTAACGAAGTTTAATTTAAGACAAAAAAAGCCCAAAAAAGACACATGCAATAAGTGTGACACTTTTAGTGCAAAAATAAAAGGTTTAACAAATGAAGAGGAAAAAATAAAAGTTCAAAGTGAGCACGATCTTCATTTGCAAGAAGCAGAAACAGCAAGAAAAGAAATGAATTTAGATCTTGAGATTGCAGAAAATAATGAAAATACGGAGACTGTAACATTCGACATGCAAAAGACGCTTCCTCTTCCTCGACTAAGTACAAATATTTTGTTTTACAAAAGGCAGCTATGGTTGTACAATTGCGGCATTTATGCTGGAAAGCAAAAAAAATCCACGTTTAACATTTGGATCGAAGGGGAAGCTGGCAGAGGAGCCCAGGAGGTAGGCTCCTGTTTAAGAAAATATATCGCCATGAATAACATATCGGAGAGTGTTGAAAATTTAATTTTTTGGAGCGATTCGTGCGGGGGGCAGAACCGCAACATTAAAATGGTGCTTATGATGAAATGTATTCTAGAGGAGACTTTGCATTTAAAAAGTATTAGAATAAGGTTCCTGGTCTCTGGTCACAGTTTCCTCCCAAATGATAGTGACTTTGGGGATGTTGAATGTGCAATTAAAAAACAAAATAAGATTTTTTCTCCGCAGGATTATATTAACATCATGCGAACATGTAGGAGGAAACGCCGTATCAATATAAACAGAATGGTAAAAGACGATTTTGTAAGTACGAAAAAATTAGAAAAGGCCATCGTAAATAGAAAAAAAACTTGTGAGGCAGAGAAAATAAATTGGCTACATATTAAGGAAATTAAAATTTTAAAAGAGAAAAAAAACAGCATTTTTATCAGGGCAGGCTACAATGATGAAAGCGAATATAAGGAAATTAATATTAAAAAAGGAAAGGGCCCCAATGTTAACCTTTCTACACTTTTAGAACCTCTTTGGCCAAATGGAAAAGAAGTGGCTGAAGCGAAACTAAAAGACATAAAAAGTTATTTACATCTAATTCCCGAAGAGGACCACCCTTTTTATAAAAACCTTATCGGAAATCCAAATATTGTGGAGGACATAGATGGCTATAACATGGACTTAGACTTTGATCTAGAGGAATATTAATTAAAATCCAAAGATAATAATTTTGTTTCTTGTGTTTTCTTTTTGTTTTGTTTTTTTGTTGTTTTTTTTATAAGAATGTTTATTTTTTTAAATAAAATGCTAATTTGGGTCTAGCATTAAATTCTCAGAGTTTTATTTTTTATTAAGCAAAAGGGAACCACGTGTTTTTTCTCATACTTAGAATATATTTAAAAATATTTTTTTGTTTTAAAATCCTTGGTTTAGGCCAGTATAATTAAAGCGTGTTGCATTTGTTCAATTAAAATGTGCTTTATTTCTAATTAAATACAAGACACCGTCTGAAACGTTTTTCTTGATT